>NC_041389.1:351110172-351122578 GCF_002162155.2 Triticum dicoccoides
AGGCCTCTTTTTCCTCTTCCCCGTCTTCGCGGGAGGAGTCCGCCTCAGAGTCATCGGACGATGAGTCCGATAACACCTGGCGCCGGGAAATCTTTCGAGTTCCCGTGGCCTTCTTCTAGGTCCGGAACCAGCAGCCCCGTCAATCGGGCGTCCGCTGGGTCTTCTGGCAGGGGAGCCGGACAGTTAACCTGCCCGGACTTCTTCTGCCAGGCCTGTCAAAGGTAAGGGAGTTTAGATCCCGCATAGAGTCAAACTATGAAAAATAAGTGTCCTGTAAAGGGTAAAATAGTTTACCTCGCTGGCTTGACGATGCGAGCTGAATCCGCGATCTTCGGTAGCGGATGCGGGAGCCTCGACGCCCTTGAACAGCACCTTCCAGGCATCTTCGTACGTAGTGTCGAAGAGCCTGCTCAAGGTTTGGTGTTGTGCAGGATCAAACTCCCACAAATGGAAGGCCCGTTGTTGGCACGGGAGGATCCGGCGGATGAGCATGACCTGGACTACATTGACAAGCTTGAGCTTCTTGTTCAAAAGGTTTTGGACGCAGGTTTGGAGTCCGGTCACCTCCTCCGAATTATCCCATGTCAGGCCCTTCTCTTTCCAGGAGGTGAGCCGTGTGGGGATGCCAGATCGGAATTCGGGGGCGGCTGCCCATTCGGGGTCATGCGGCTTGGTGATGTAGAACCATCCCGATTGCCACCCTTTGATGGTTTCCACAAAGGAGCCCTCGAGCCATACAACGTTGGGCATCTTGCCCACCATGGCACCTCCGCACTCCGCCTGCTGGCCGCCCACCACCTTCAGCTTGACATTGAAGGTCTTCAGCCATAAGCCAAAGTGGGGCTTGATGCGGAGGAAGGCCTCGCACACGACGATAAACGCCGAGATGTTGAGGATGAAGTTCGGGGCCAGATCGTGGAAATCCAGGCCGTAGTAGAACATGAGCCCCCGGACAAATGGGTGGAGTGGGAAGCCTAGTCCATGGAGGAAATGGGGGAGGAACACCACCCACTCATGAGGCCTGGGGGTGGGGACGAGTTGCCCCTCGTCTAGAAGCCGGTGCGCAATGTCGTTGTGCATGTATCCGGCTTTCCTCAACTTTTTGATGTGCCCCTCCATGACGGAGGAGGCCATCCACTTGCCTCCCGCTCCTGACATGGCTGGAGAAGGTTGAGGTGGGAAGTGCGGGCTTGGGCGTTGGAGCTCGAGTGCACGGAGATGGATAAGCAAAGGAGGAAGAAAGCATAAATGGAAAGGGTGGATCCTTATCCCCTTATATGGGCGGACGAAACTATGCGTCCCCACCAGCCTGGTAAAACTCGCTTATCTCCCAAGCGCCATAATCAATGGCGCGGTTGGGTTACCCATGCCCGAATCGATGAGAATCCCGGAATAAGGGGACACGATCTCTGCTTTGACAAGACGTGCCAAGGAAACTGCCTCGCTAAACACGCTGAGGTGGGACAATAAAACGATTCAAATAAAAGCTTGGCCGCAGTGTGATGTCACGCCACGGAATGCGTCAGCAGATTGAATTTGTGTGAATAATATTCTCTCTACGGTGGTATGTGGAACTTATTTTGCAGAGCCGGACACTATCCTTGTGTTCAAAATATTCTATGAAGTATTCGGAGGAGGAACCCTCCTTGCAATGCCGAAGACAATATGCGCACCGGATTCGTCGTCATTGAAGCCTGGTTCAGGGGCTACTGAGGGGGTCCTGGATTAGGGGGTGTCCGGATAGCCGAACTATCACCTTTGGCCAGACTCCTGGACTATGAAGATACAAGATTGAAGACTTCGTCCTGTATCCGGATGGGACTTTCCTTGGCGCGGAAGGCAAGCTTGGCGATACGGATATGTAGATCTCCTACCATTATAACCGACTCTGTGTAACCCTAGCCCTCTCCAGTGTCTATATAAACCGGAGGGTTTTAGTCCGTAGGACGAACAACAATCATACCATAGGCTAGCTTCTAGGGTTTAGCCTCTCTGATCTCATGGTAGATCTACTCTTGTACTACCCATATCATCAATATCAATCAAGCAGGAGTAGGGTTTTACCTCCATCAAGAGGACCCGAACCTGGGTAAAAACATCATGTCCCTTGTCTCCTGTTACTTTCCGCCTAGATGCACAGTTCGGGACCCCCTACCCGAGATCCGCCGGTTTTGACACCGGCAGTGCCCGTGGAGGGGTGGTTGAACAGTAGCTGATGGAGTAGCGCACGGTGGAGGCTGGATGAACAGGAGCCCGTGGAGGCTGGAGGAGGTCGACGGTAACCCGTGGAGGCTGCAGGAGGTCGACGGTGGAGATGAACAGTATCCCGTTTTGTGGTATGCCACACCCCTCCCGATGAACAGGACCCCCGTTTCGATCGTAGCAGTCCAACACAAGTCCGTTTCGTCCATTTTGCGGTATGCCACACCCCTCCCGATTAACAGGACCCACATTTCGACCGTAGGAGGTCCGTTTCCTCCGTTTTGCGATACGCCACGCCCCTCCCGATCAACAGGACCCCGTTCCGAACGTAGGAGGTCCGTTTCCTCTATTGTGCGGTACGCTAGGCCTCGTTTCCATCGCATGTTCCGTCCAAGCCCTCCCGATGAACACGACCACACATTCCGTTCCAACCCAGCCGGTTGGCTCCCACGCGTTCCGTTGCCTCCCGATGAACACGTCGCATTCCGTTGCCTCCCCATGAACACGACGCATTCTGTTGCCTCCCCATGAACATGACGATGACGTTGTTTCTCTGTTCCGACCCAGCCATGTACACGAGCCCTGGCCGTACGTATGCGCAAGTAGGCGTTTGATACCCTTCCCGTATGTACATACGTGGCCATATTTTCTTTCTTGCACCCTCACTGTTGTACGTACGTGTACATGCTACGTGTGTGCCTCTAGTACGACACGTGCGTGCCTCTACAACGACCAGTATGTACGTACACGTTCGCAACCAGAATGACAACGCTACGTACGCTTCGACCAGGTGGGTCCCGACTGTCAGGCACTTCCTTGCCTGCGAAGATGTAGCTGGTGGGTCCCAGTAGTCAGGGAGGCGAATCGTTTTTTTTGGCCGGACGCACTTCCTTGCATGCGAAGATGTAGCTGGTGGGTCCCAGCAGTTAGGGGGAAACGTTTTTTTCACAAAATACGGCGGCCCGTCCGGTGGGTCCCCGCTGTCAGGTGGAGGAATAATTATTTTGCGCGTAATCAGGAGGCACTTCCTTGCTGCGGCCGTGGACCCAGCTGTCAGCCTCTCCACGTACAGTCCACGTCCGATGGAAGCCATTCCTTGACCATGTTGACCACGCCGCGCTGAGAGCACCAGGGCGGTGGACGACGGCGAGGCCTAGGAAGGGGACGACGCGGAACCGGGGAAGACGCGGTAGTGGATGCCCACGCGTAGAGGAGTATGAGGGTTCACTGGTTCGCTGTAGTGTGAGGCTGCCATCGCCGCAGAATAACAGGGGGTGTGGTGAGTAGAGGGATGGCCTGGCCAGCGGTGAGAATAGTAGGGGGTGGTGAGGCCTCCACCGCATCGCAGCCGGCCACGAGAGGCAGGAGCACGAGGCACGACCGGCGTTGGTTTGGGCGGCTGGAGCAAGAAGACCAGAGGTTGAAGAAGCACTACGGCCGTTGGATGGACATCGTACGGTCACTGGAGCTAGAATCGTGCATATTGACTAAGTAGACAAAGCCATCCGTCCCCGTCAACTTAGTAGGCCCACAAGTCAGCCTGCCACTATACTGGGTCCCAGCTAACAGAGGGAGTATTCATTTTTTTGTGCGTAATAAGGAGGCACTTTCTTGCGTGCGAAGATATAGCTGGTGGGTCCGAGCTGTCAGCGGTGGTAACGTTTTTTCGCGAAATACAGAGGCCCTTTCGACGGGTCCCTGATGTCAGGTGGAGGAATCATTATTTTGCGCGTAATAAGGAGGCATTTCCTTGCGTGCGGCCGTGGACCCAACTGTCGGCCTCTCCACGTACAGTCCACTTCAGATGCATGTCGGTCATTGACCACGTTGACCAGGCCGCGCCGAGAGCACCCAGGTGGTGGACGACGACGAGGCCTAGGAAGGGAACAACACGGAGGAAGGGAAGACTCGGCAGTTGCTTCCCACGCGGAGGGGAGTACGACTGTACGAGGGTTTACTGGTTCGTCTGCCGTCGCCGGAGAATAATAGCAGGTGTTGGTGAGTAGAGGGATGGCTAGGCCAGCGATGGGAGCACGGTGGGGCGGTGAGGCCTGCGAGGCAGCACAGCCGGCCGCGGGGAGGAGGGAGCAGGCAGTCCCGCCGGCGCTGGTTTGAGCTGCTGGAGCGGGAAGAGCAAAGATTGAAGAAGCACAACGGCCGTTGGATGGACATCCAACAGTCATTGCATGTGCGTCAACCTTTCTTTTTAGGAAAGCCTCAAATCTGTGGAAAACAGCATACAACCCATCTGCCATTATTTCTAATAATTTACAGCCCATTTGCTAATTCTTAAGGTTTTTTTGGAGCCCATATTCTTTTTGTTAGCATTACAGCCCATATTGTGGCCAGGGTTAAAAAATTATCCGAAATTTTGCATATTTCGGTGCGGTCCGGACTATTTTTAATCCCGAAATTTCGACTCACATTCAAACTGATTTTAAAAATAAATGTATATCAATATAAAATCCAACAAATTCTCCATGCATAAAAATTAATGTAATTTAAAATCTTGAAATGAAAAAAAGATATTTGAAACTAATTGCCGGTTTGATGTGTTTTAAAAATGTACAGCCCATTTCTCATTACAGATAGGCCATTTTCTCGGCCAGCCAAATGAAGCTCTCCTTGTCTTGAAAGATTTGTAGCCCAACATGCCTGACAAAGCGACTTACTTGGAAAATCACAAAAAAACTAGGATGTGGCCGTGGACCAAGCTGTCAGCCTCTCCATGTACAGTACTCTTCCGATGGAAGTCGGTCGTTGACCACATTGACCATGCCGCACCGAGAGCACCAAGGCGGTGGACGACGGCGAGACCTAGGAAGGGGACGACGCGGAGCCGGGGAAGACGTGGCAGTGGATGCCCACGCGGAGAGGAGTACGAGGGTTCACTGGTTCGGCTGTGGCGTGAGGCTGCCGTCACCGCAGAATAACAGGGGGTGTGGGTGAGTAGAGGGATACCCTGGGCCAATGGTGGGAGTAGTAGGGGGCGGCGAGGCCTCCGCAGCATCACAGCCGGCCACGAGAGGCAGGAGCATGCGGCATGACCGGCGCTGCTTTGGGCGGCTGGAGCAAGAAGACCAGAGGTTGAAGAAGCACTACGGCCATTGGATGGACATCGTACGGTCACTCGGGGTAGAATCGTTCATATTGACTAAGTTGACAAAGCCCTCCGTCCTTGTCAACTTAGTAGGCCCACAAGTCAGCCACCCACTATGGTGGGTCCTAGCTAGTACGGGGTATTCATTTTTTGGTGCGTAATAAGGAGGCACTTCCTTGCGTGCGAAGATATAGCTGGTGGGTCTGACCTGTCAGCAGGGGAAATGTTTTTTCGCAAAATACAGAAGCCCTTCCCACGTACAGTGCATGTACAGTGCGTAATAAGGAGGAATTTTCCTTGCGTGAGACCATGGACCTCGTGGGTCCCAGTCGTCAGGCTCTCCACATACAGTCCTCTTCTGATGATTCTCGTATGTTGACCACGCTGCGGCGAGCGCACCGAGGTGGTGGACAACGGCGAGGCCCCAGATTGGAACAACCCGGAGATGGGGAAGACGCGGCAGTGGAGTCGCAGACGGAGAGGAGTGGGAAACTTGACTGGTTCGGGTGCGGGGTGGGCCTACACTCGACAAAGAATAACATGAGGTGCGGAGTGGAGGGATGGCCTGGCCGTCGGCGGGGTAGCGTTTCGTTGAGGAGCACAAAACAACGCTGTTGGATGCCAGAGGCTGGAGCAGGCGGTTCCGGCAGTGCTAGGGGAAGAAGACGAGAGATTGAAGAAGAATGCCGGCCGTTGGATGTAAATCCAACGCCTTCTTTGGCTTCGACCTACTGGCCCACATGTCAGCCAATCCATTTGGTGGGCTGGGTGAAACAATGATGTAGCATCTATGCAGCCCGTTTAAATCCCATTTGCATTTTTCTCGAAATCCGCGGACTTGCCGGGCTGGGTGAAAATATCATGTTGGTCAGACGGAGAAATGTTATAAAAACATAAACACATGATTGCACGTCAGTAAAATCTTTGCAAGCTTATGTACGCAATAACTAGGAGTTAACTTGGCAAGTTAAATATAAACAATTATTATTATTATTTTGTAAGAACTTTCAACTTATGAAATAAAATATCATTTTAATTTGATGAGTTAATAGTACGTGGGGTATTATTATTTTTTGGGCTAGACGTGGGACAGTTGAGTTGGTTCTAGGGGAATGTACTGGGAGAAAACTCTGTTTACATCGAAAAAGAAAGTGGGAGAAAATTCAGAGACCTGCTGGGTCCACCTCAGGAGAGGAATATGTTGGGAGGAAGGAGATTCAAAGCACGGCAGCCGAGTGAACTAGTTTTTTTATGGCAAGTGAACTAGTTTACATACATAAGCAAATAGCCACTAAAAAAGCAATCAGGTTAATGGGCTCTTAAAAGAAATATTTTGGACAAAATAGATAATTATTACACATAGGCTAATGCATGAAACACTCAGATGATAAAGGTGCTTACAAACAGATAAAGTACAACATCTAGACCTTCCTGGCATGCTTGATCATGACGTTGTGGCTGTCTGTGTACTCGTCGGTTACGGGAAGTAGACACGCCCTCATGTCCAAGATCTTCCTGTACATCTCGTAGCATGCGTATGCATCCTTGGCCGCATAGGTTATGTAGGCTAGATTCAGAGGTACCTCCCACGTGTTCAGGTCGTCTTCTTTCATGTTGGCGTATCAGGGGTTGATGATGGTCTCAGCGAGGTCAACCACGGAGTCCTTCTCCTGCCCGTTGCTGATGATCTTGTATTGCTTCTGGATGTCGACAAGCTTGTTGCACCAGATGGCCGAATCGTCGCGTTCTTCCTTCTCTCCACCGTAGCGAAGGTGCAGTCGGCGCTGCCGATGAGATGGGCGAATGCTACAGAACCTGGTGCAGCCATAGGACTGAGGCGAGGCAGAGCTTCATCGAGTCTGTATCATTGGTGTACATCACATTCAACTTGGTGCAGCCATAGGACTGAACGGCGAACTCAAAGGGGAACTCCTTGCTGAAGTGCATATCCAGCAGGCTCATCCCTCGGATCAACATTGGAGTCTCTTCGAGTGAACAAGTGTGTAGGCGGCGGCAGTAGTTCGTTTTTCAGCTCTTGGGGAACTGGATTCAACAGTAAGTTGAGCGTGTACAGGCGACAACAGTTACTACCACTCCCTCGTCTGCTACACGCCCGACAGAAGATGCACCCTCGACGCATTCAAATGCCTCCATTAAGAAACCTACTCCGGCCACACGTCGGTTCACGACCGGGTCTGTATTGGTACTGTAATAACAGGAGTTAGTGGTCACTTTACTTAAATTTAATTAGCTTTAATAGAAATTTATACTTAAAACAAGCAATGCATTCGCTCGTTCTATCAGTGCCACAAGATCAACATGCACAACAATTAGAATTATTATTCTCAGGACGCACACGATCAGCACATTTGTCGCACTTTCACAAAGATAATACTACCAAGTTTGAACTGTTTGTTATGGTTGTTGTCCTCTGCATCATCATGCCGTGTTTCCCAGCTTGCAAGATTCAGAACCAACAAATAAGATCCAAATAATAAGTACAACAAAGATGCCTACACATCTCACTGATTCCCAGCTTGCAAGATTCAGAACCAACAAATAAGATCCAAATAATAAGTACAACAAAGATGCCTACACATCTCGTTGATTCCCAGCTTGCAAGATTTAGAACCAACAAATAAGATTCAAATAATAAGTACAACAAAGATGCCTACACATCTCACTGATTCCTAGCTTGCATGATTCAGAACCAACCCATTAGAGCCTTTTGATAAAGTGAATATCAGGATTAAATCCATCTTGGCTAGCCATGTCATACAATCAAAGAACTTGGCGAATTCTCTTGACCGTCACAACATCTGTAGTTGAGTATTCCTGTTTGCACTGCATGTTTGCACATCACAAACAAGGAGACACGAGAGCATGATTTCACTTTAATAGCGGCCTCCTTGAACTCAACCTCCAGCTCTACTTGGATGAGGTCTGCCTGGAGTTCCATGATTCAATTCATGCGCCTTTTTCTGTAGTTCACCTGAAATGAAGCAAAGATTGCATCATTCAGCTAGCAAGAAGTACTTGCTCTTGTGAGCTGGCAGGTTCTTCTTTAGTAGTTGCACTAAAATTGAGGAACATTAAGGTTGGCTGTCCGGCTCATGTAAGGTGCAACTATAATTTTCTTATACTTTTGTGCAGTTCCACTAAAATAAAGTGCCATTGTGGTGACAGTGACGGCTCCATCTTGCAAAGGCTAATAAAATGTTGCACGAGATTACCAGCAGAACTTGACGGAGATTTTGGAAACTCCAATCACCATTTTGTGCAGTTTCACCAAAATTGAGAGATGTTGCCCACGTGACATTTTAGTTGAACTGCACAAGACACTCATTCCAAAAAAAAGTGTTTTGTGCAGTTCACCAAAAGGTCACAATAGCAACAAGGTGAAATGGATATCCCTATCTGCACAAAATGATAGAAAATAAACAGTTGCTGGTCAATAAGAATATACGAAACATATACAAAATGAAAAGAAGCATCTTAATTATGTTCATGGCAATCACGCAAGGACAGTAGAAATTTAAAAATGTCAGCAATGCTTCATGTTACCAGAAGCATTACGATCAACAGTGAGATTCCTCAAATATGGGATTACTTTAATGGTGGCATTGCTTGTTTACCAGACATAGTAAATCAACAGCAGCTAAAGAGTTGGTTTAAGGGCATGGGACCGTTTGGACACCAGGACACTGAGCAGCGTAAAGGAGCAACTTACTTATCATACTGGGAAAACAGCAGGAGTGCCATTTTTAACACAGTTTAATTGCATCTTATCACTGGAGGCATTAGATTAACAATAACACTGGTTAGACATGTCCGTAAGGTAACAGTGTGATCGCTTCATTTTACATGCGCCCTTACATTAACAACAGCAAAAGGTTGGTATAAGGACATGCGACAGTGGATGAATCAGCACAATGTACCTACAAGGAGGCATAAAGTGGTGATGCCGAGCTTGTTTACGCTATGTGAGGGCAGCAAACCTAATCCTGGAGACCTTGTACTATGTGAGGGCATCAAATCTAATCCTGGAGACCTTTTACTATGTGAGGGCAGCAAATCTAATCCTGGAGACCTTTTACTATGTGAGGGCAGCAAATCTAATCCCGGAGACCTTTTACTATGTGAGGGCAGCAAATCTAATCCTGAGACCTTTTACTATGTGAGGGCAGCAAATCTAATCCTGAGACCTTTTACTATGTGAGGGCAACAAGTCTAATCCTGGAGACCTTTTACTATGTGATGGCAGCAAATCTAATCCTGGACATACTCTGTTGACTTGTCCACCAGCCGCCACTTTTTATCCTTTTTTCAACCAATAATAGATCTGTTCCTTATCCATTTTGTACTGCGTTTTCTCATTATTTCCCTTTTCAACCAAGAGATTAGTTGGGTATCCGGTCTCTACTACTTTCACCATATTATTTCCTCTTTGAATCAAGTCCTAGATTCATGCTACAACGTTCCCCCCTTTCTTCCTTGTTTGAACAAAGCCCTAGATTCGAATGCATGAAGTAGCTTTACCTCTAATAATACTAAAAATTTAGGTGGCTTTGGAAGAGCTGATGGGAGTAGAAAAAGATGCACATGCAGACACGTGGGGAGCTGGGGCAGTAGAGCAAGGCTGCTTTCAAAGAACTTATACCTGAAGATCGCCGGGATGTCGGTGGCGGCAGGTCGGATCTGCGGACAATACGGCAAGGAGGAAGAAGGGTCGGAGGACCTCCCGACCCGGCGCTGTGTTGGAGAGAACGGCACGGGCAGAGGATCGGGCCCCTCCGGCAGCTGTGGGTTTCCTCCCTTGACCGTTATGACCGCGTGAACGATGCACCTTTTAGTCCTCTACACACACCGGCCGAAGGGATCCGGCCGGATCTGTGACCAGCAGTGAGCAGAGAGAAAATGTTGCTACCGCTGTCTTATTTATATCTGGAGAGGATGAGAGAATGAAGAGAGCAACCCTAGTAAAGCAAGCGCTCAGGCCCCTGCGTCCATATATAGTGGAGTGATTATCTTTTTTCTCTCCATAACAAGCGTTTAAATTTGTGTACGTGGCATTAAAGAAAAGAAACTCTCTATTTAAGGTGACTACTCTATGACTCCTACTTAGTACTCCCTCCGTTCCTAAATATAAGTCTTTGTAGAGATTTCATTATGAACTACATACGGATGTATATAGATGCTTTTTAAGTGTGGATTCATTTATTTTGCTCTGTATGTAGTCCACCTAGTGGAATCTCTACAAAGACTTACATTTAGGAATGGAGGGAGTACTACAGTACTACCTCCGTCCTGGTTTATAGGTCCCTTTTATAGTTTGTGCCAAATTTTGACTAAAGATTTAACTAACAAAATGTTAATGCATGTCAATAAAAATTATCTCATTGGATTCGTATTTGAACATAGTTTTCAAAATATTAATGTTTGGTGACATGCGTGAACATTTTCTTAGTTTAATATATGGTCAAAATTTGGCACGAAATACAATGGGGGCCAATAAACCTGGACAGAGGTAGTATTGTTCACTTGTGCTCCCCGCCCCTCCATTCATTGAACAACCCCATGGGTGAATAAACATACAGTAAGTACTGTATTTATATAGAACGAACAAGGTCGAACTATTTTCGCGTAGTTAAAAGTTGAGGGCGGGGCTTTTCCCGGGCAGTACTCGCGACAGTTTTCGGGTAGGCGGTTTGACAGAGAGGCGAGGAGGGTGAGCGAGTCGGGCTATGCGATTTGACGGTGCATTACTGCTGGAAAGACTTGTGATATGACCACTCACTATAGTCATGAATTACTGGAGCTCCGACCGGGGTGATGCCCCCCTTCCGTTCCGCGCTCTAATCTGGTGCATGACACGTCGACCCGGATGCAGGCTCTCCCACATGTTGGAGTAGTAAGAAGGAGCAAAGAATGATGCGGTATATACTAGTACTATACTACTCCCTCCGTTCCTAAATATAAGTCTTTGGAGAGATTTCACTATGGACCACATACGGAGAAAAATGAGTGAATCTACACATAAAATGCATCTATATACATCCGTATGTGGTCCACAGTGAAATATCTACAAAGACTTATATTTAGGAATGGAGGGAGTACTACTTAGGTCGGAGGAGTGCGAACCACGGCAGCCCAGTGAACCAATAGTGCGAACCACGGTAGCCCAGTGAACCAGCAATAGAAAACAATGTGGTGATATGGCCATAAAAAACAATGTGCTACTGTCCATACTGTAGCATGTACAGTAACACTCCTGTTTGTTTGGATCCTTGAGTTAGAGCTAGTTTGGGTTGAAATAGCCTCAAATTATCGAAACAAGAGGGGTTAGTTTGACCTAGTTTGCTCTAACCCAGCTAAAAAAACTAGCCCGGTGGAGAGGTTCTAATTGGGTTAGTTATCCTCGGGCCCACTAAAAGAGAACTAAAAAAATCTCACCTGCCCACACCAGATCGCTCCCCCCCTCTCGCACGACTCCTCTCTGTTCCCCATAGGGCCGCCCACCCAAGCGCCGCTCGCCCTCTCTCTCCTCCGGCCACCCTCTCCTTCCGGCCTCCGCCGCCCTACTCCGGCCAGCCTCTCCCTCCGGCCTTCGAAGGTTTCCCCGCTCCCCCTTCACCAGTCGTTTTTCTCCCTCTGTCGTGCGCGGCGGTGATGCATCTACCAAGGAGGTCGCGAGAGGGGTGAGTTTGTTCGTTCCTTCTCTGTCTCACGGCCATATCATTGATCTTGCTTGCTCTAGCGCTAATTCTGATTTGGAAAAGTAGATCCTGATCAAACTTGCTATAAATTTGTGGTGCACGCATGGAATTGTTTGATGCTGCTTGAGGAGGTAATAAATCTTTCTAGAGGCCCAAAGATTCAGGTCAGCTTTCTAGGTATTTCAATTTCAGGCTTGCATTATTTGTAGAGGCCCAAAGATTCATTTCACCTTTCTAGGTATTTCAATTTCAGGCTTGCATTATTTCTAGAGGCCCAAAGATTCAGTTCACTTTTCTAGGTATTTCAGTTTCAGGCTTGCATTATTTCTAGAGGCCCAAAGATTCAGTTCACCTTTCTAGGTATTTCAGTTTCAGGCTTGCATTATTT
>NC_041389.1:351122878-351184628 GCF_002162155.2 Triticum dicoccoides
CAAAGATTCAGTTCGCCTTTCTAGGTATTTCAGTTTCAGGCTTGCATTATTTCTAGAGGCCCAAAGACTCAGTTCACCTTTCTAGGTATTTTAGTTTCAGGCTTGCATTATTTCTAGAGGCCCAAAGATTCAGTTCACCTTTCTAGGTATTTCAGTTTCAGGCTTGCATTATTTCAAGAGGCCCAAAGATTCAGTTCACCTTTCTAGATATTTTAGTTACAGGCTTGCATTATTTCTAGAGGCCCAAAGATTAAGTTCCCAGTCGGCGGCAAGCGGCCCTGCTACCCATGTCGGTGTCGACCTCAACTCGCAAGGGCCGGTGTCGGTGTCAAAACCGGCGGATCTCGGGTAGGGGCTCCCGAACTGTGCATCTAGGCGGATGGTAACAGGAGACGAGGGACACGATGTTTTTACCCAGGTTCAGGCCCTCTTGATGGAGGTAAAACCCTACATCATGCTTGATTAATATTGATGATGTGGGTTACAAGAGTAGATCTACCACAAGATCAAGGAGGCTAAACCCTAGAAGCTAGCCTATGGTATGATTGTTGTTCGTCCTATGGACTAAGGCCATCCGGTTTATATAGACACCGGAGAGGGCTAGGGTTACACAGAGTCAGTTACAAAGGTAGGAGATCTACATATCCATATCGCCAAGCTTGCCTTCCACGCCAAGGAAAGTCCCATCCGGACACGGGACGAAGTCTTCAATCTTGTATCTTCATAGTCTTGGAGTCCGGCCGATGATGATAGTTCGGCTATACGGACACCCCCCTAGTCTGGAACTCCCTCAGTAGCCCCTGAACCAGGCTTCAATGATGATGAGTCCGGCGCGCATGTTGTCTTCGGCATTGCAAGGCAGGTTCCTCCTCCAAATAATTTATAGAAGATTGTGAACACCAGGATAGTGTCCGGCTCTGCAAAATAAATTCCACATACAACCGTAGAGAGAATAATATTACACAAGTTCAATCTGCTGACGTATTTTGTGGCATAAAATCACACCACTACCAAGCCTTCAAATTGTTTTTATTGTTCCATCTCAGCGCGTTTAGCGAGGCGGTTTCGTTGGCACGTCTTGTCGAAGCAGAGATCGTGTTCCCCTTATTCCGGGATTCCCATCAATACGGATGTGGGTAACCCAACCGCGCCATTGATTGCGGCGCTTGGGAGATAAGCGAGTTTTATCAGGCCGGTGGGGACGCATGTTTTCGTCCGCCCATATAAGGGGATAAAGATCCAACCTTTTTACCTGCGCCTTCTTCCTCCTTGGCTTATCCATCTCTGCGAACTCGAGCTCTAGCACCCAAGCCCGCACATCTCACCTCAACCTTCTCCAAATATGTTCGGAGCGGGAGGCAAGTGGATGGCCTCCTCCGTCACGGAGGGGCATATCCAGAAGCCGCGCAGCGCCAGGTACTTGTCCAACGACATCGCGCATCGGCTCCCCGACGAGGGAGAGCTCATCCCCACCCCTAGGCCCCATGAGAGGGTAGTATTCCTTCCCCATTTCCTCCGCGGACTGGGCTTCCCACTTCATCCCTTTGTCCGGGGGCTCATGTTCTACTACGGCCTAGATTTCCATGATCTGGCCCTGAATTTTATCCTCAACATCTTGGCGTTTACCGTCGTGTGCGAGGCCTTCCTCTGCATCCAGCCCCACTTCGGCTTGTGGCTCAAGACCTTCAGTGTCAAGCCGAAGGTTGTGAAGGGCAGCCAAGCGGAGTGCGGAGGTGCCGTGGTGGGCAGGATGTCCCACGTTACGTGGCTGGAGGGCACCTTTGTGGAAACCATCAAGGGGTGGCAATCGGGGTGGTTCTACATCACCGAGCCGCGTGATCCCGAATGGGCAGCGGCCCCCGAATTCAGATCCGGCATCCCCACATGGCTCACCTCCTGGAAAGAGAGCGGCCGGATTTGGAGCGACTCGGAGGAGCTGACCGGACTCCAAGCCTACGTCCAAAAGCTGGTGGACAAGAAGCTCAAGCTTGTCAACGTAGTCCAGGTCATGCTCATCCGCCAGATTCTCCCGTGCCAACGACGGGGCTTCAATATGTGGGAGTTCGATCCGGCGCAGCACCAGACTTTGAATGGGCTCTTTGACACTACGTACGAAGAGGTCTGGAAGGTGCTGTTCCAAGGTGCCGCGGCTCCCGCATCCGCTACCGAAGATCGCGGATTCAGCTCGCAGCGTCCAGCCAACGAGGTAAGTGATATTGTCCTTTACGGGACGCTTGTTATTCATAGTTTGACTCTATGCGGGATCTAAACTCCCTTTCCTTTGACAGGACTGGCTGAAGAAGGCCGCATAGGCTATCTGTCCGGCCCCATTGCTAGAGGACCCAGCTGATGCCCGCCTAATGGGGCTGCTGGCTCCGGCACCCCACGGGGTGCCGGAGAAGAAGGCCTAGAAGAAGGCCACGGGGACTCGGAGGAGTTCCCGTTTTCAGGTGCTATCGGACGATGAATCCAAGGCCGACTCCTCCCACCAAGGCGAGGAGGAGAAGAAGAAAGCCTCTCCCCCAGCAAGGGGAGGGAAGAAAAGGAAGGCCTCCCCGACAAGGGAGGCCAAAGGGTCCAAGAGGGGAAAAACTCTTCCCTCGGACTGTTCCGCCAACGCCAGTGACGATGACAAGGACTGGCCTCCAAGGGCCAAGCCTCTGGCGAGATCGTAAGTATCCGGACTCCCGAATAACTTCAAGGTTTTCGTTTTCCGCCACATTATGTCTTTCTAATGCCGCATACAACCCTGCAGTCCGCCTAAGGATGATCTCCCCACTTCGTCGAGCGGGTCATTAGGGGCGTCGGATATGGATTCTCTTCCGACTGCCTCCACCCCCCCGTGATACGGACAATGCCGACGTGGGATCCCAGGAAGGGACCCACCAGGAGGAGAGGGCCCCGGAGGTGTCGCAGGACAACCTCCCAGACTTTGCACCGGACTCAGCCCCGGAACCCATAGTGGCTCCGGAGTCCGGCGGGCGACCCCTTCATAAGAAGGGAAAGACCGCGACACCAGCTGCCTCCGTCCAACCGGAGGTGCCGGATAATTTGCTGGAGGCGCTCAACGGCCCCTCCATCGAAGAGGAACACCGCACTGTTATGAGTGCGGTGATTCAGAAGGTTCAGCTCGCCAAGAGCGGGCTGACCGAAGCCTGCAGCAGCCTTCTAACAGGCTTTGAGGTAAGAATTTCAATATATATAAAATGGTACCGCATAGACAGTAGCCCCTGATGCTCGGTTCGATGTTCGGAAAGAAAAGCCGGACTAAGGATCTTTAGAAAGATAAACACAGGAGTCATGAAAATATGTCAATATGGGATTGCAGGCTGTGCTGCTGACCTCTGCCGCACTGACTGCGGAGGTCAAAACTTTGAAGGAAAACCTCGAGTGGTCCGTGAACGAGCTCGGCCATGCCAAGAAGCAGCTCGAGGAAAAAGAAGGTGAGTAATACCTTATGAAGATTGTACCTTACAGAAAAGGATTTGGTTGCAAGAAAAATGACAAGGATAACTGGGGTATTGCAGGGGCCACTAACGAGGTGGCGACCCTGAAGGAGGCGGTGGCCGGGGCCGAACGCAATGCGGCTGCGGAGCGCACCGAGCGAGAGAAACAGGAGGCGCGGGTAGCGGAGGTACAGCAAGAGCTCCAGGATCTCGTGAGGAAACATGAGAGCCTGGAGCGTGACTCGAAGACTCGAGAGTCTGAGCTTGCAACGGCTCTTGAGAGTGCCAAAGCCGCTAAGGTCGAAGCCTACAAGGCCCTCCAGGAGATTGAGGCGGTGAAGAAAATAGCAGCGGGTAAGGCATTTTTCATGCAAAGTAAGTATGTGAGTGTTAATTACCTGTTGCTTACCCGAATTCGGAGCTCTCCAGGAGCGTTCGCAGATCTTCCCCGCAGCGTGTCCGATGCTGCCGCATTCTACCGGGCCGAGGAGGGGAGCTCAATGGAGAAGGTCTTTTGGTCTCAGTATGCTGAGGCCGGACATCCGGTGCCCCTGAGCGACCAGCTGAAGCAGCTGGTCGAGCTCCACAAGGCGGCCGAACAGGCCATGAAGGGCCTCATAGTTCGGTTGTGGCCTAAGGAGGCTATACCTGGGAGCTACTTCGGCCTGGTGCGGCGGCTGGTGGACGCGTGCCCGTGGGTTGAAGTTATCAAGCACTCCGCCTGTATCGAGGGTGCGCGTCGGGCCCTTGCCCGCGCAAAGGTGCACTGGGGCAAGATGGATGCCCAGAAGCTTGTGACGGACCCCCCACCAGAGGGCAAGGAGCATCGCACGCCCGAGATGTATTATAGGCGTGTGCTGAAGGGCGCCCGCACTATTGCGGGTGAGTGCTCCAAAGATGTAATATTTGAGTAGACTCGCGTTTTGTTATCATGTGCGCTGAAAACTAAGTTCATATGCGTGAAGCAACACTTGTTAATTTAAAATATTACCTTCTGTGCGGCTGTTTATCAAATCTAAGAGATGGCAACTCGTCGGCTTCAGCCCCCATGCCACGAGTGCTGGGGTGTTCGGGATAAATTTGGGCACTCTTGTTCCCATATTTGGGTCCATCGAGGGAGGCGCTCAACACAACGAACAAGGCAACCGGACTTATAATGCTTGAACACTCTCACTTAGCCATAGAATTCTATAATTTTAAATTTCGGCGAAGCCCCTAGTTTTCGGAAGGCCGAATTTGGGGCGCTATCCACGCCTTGGCCGGACAGAATCTGGCTCCTCGCTCGAAGCGGCATAAGTCTTTAGGGACTCGCAAAGAACCTCTCGAACAGCGACCAGCTCTTGCCTCATCATGACGGTTAGTTTTAGCTTTCTCCACTGAGGCGTTAACCCAGCTCAACTGGGCACAATCGCAGTGGTTCTCCCAGTGCTACCTTAGCCGATAAAACGGAACGTAAGGTACCAAAACATGGGAGCCGGGCAAACCCAACTATTGACCCAAGAACATGATTCGGAGCCGATGCATATAATGTTATAAGTTCGGGGTGCCGCACTTGTGAAAGTGTTCGGACTTATCACACCATAACGCGGGAAACATAAGCCCCTGGTGTATTTAGCCGTACCAAAACGTACGGATGCAACATGTCATAGATGAACATATGTGTAAGAAAGAAATGCAATTGGAAGCAAAAATGTGCTGCATTGCTTTATTCAAATAAAAACTGATGTAAGTGCAGGATGATACAAGTGGTGCGGTAAGCAAGGGATGGGACTGTTTAACATGTCCCCCTCCAGGGGTAGGCTACGGAATAATGCATAAAACAGATTTAGTGCTCATAATGGAGACCACCTGGATTTTCGTTGTAGCCTTTCTCCTTCCCTGGTTGTTATATTGTGGGTTCGGCATGTCTGCTGCCGGACAGGGCCTCTGACGAACAGAGTCCTGTAGGTAAAAAATAAAGGGAAAAGAAAAAGAAACGACACACTTAAGAGCCCCTAGTGCGGTTGAGCCGCAGTTTGGGCTTATCGTGGTCGAGCCCCTTGCCCCATGCCCATGGTATCTTCAGAGCGTAATGGAGTATGCGAAGGGTCTGTCTTAATGTTTTACAGGGGCTGGGGTTGGGGCCGCACTGCTACGCGTGCTCGGAACGTGCCAGGTGGTCGTGTTGTAGGTTACTCCGGGCACGCTTAGCTGTGTCCGGCCGCTTGGCAGCCGGACTCGAGAATTGCCTTAAAAGGCTGCTTTGTACTTCTGCCGCGAGAGCCGCTGTATGTTCCTCCGTTCGAAGGGAGCGTTCAGTGTTTCCGTTGACCGTGATGACTCCTCTAGGGCCTGGCATCTTGAGCTTGAGGATGCGTAGTGCGGCACCGCGTTCAATTTTGCGAACGCGGTACGTCCGAGCAAGGCATGATAGCCGCTGCGGAACGGGACTATGTCGAAGATTAACTCCTCGCTTCGGAAGTTATCCGGGGATCCGAAGACCACTTCCAGTGTAACTAAGCCTGTACAATTGGCTTCTACACCTGGTATGACGCCTTTAAAGGTCGTCTTGGTAGGTTTAATCCTTGAGGGGTCTATGCCCATTTTGCGCACCGTGTCCTGATAAAGCAGGTTTAGGCTACTGCCGCCGTCCATCGGGACTCTGGTGAGATTAAATCCATCGACGATTGGGTCTAGAACCAATGTGGCGAACCCGCCATGGCGAATGCTGGTGGGGTGGTCCCTTCGGTCAAAGGTGATCGGGCAAGAGGACCATGGATTGAACTTCGGGGCAACTGGCTCCATCGCGTATACATCCCTGAGTGCACGCTTCCGCTCCCTTTTGGGTATGTGTGTGGAATATATCATGTTCACCGTCCGCACCTGTGGGGGGAAACCCTTCTGTCCTCTATTGTTCGGCGGTCGGGTCTCTTCCTCGTCGTCGCTATGTAGCCCCTTGTCGCTGTTTTCGGCAATTAACTTGCCTGCCTGCTTGAACACCCAACAGTACCTATTGGTGTGGTTAGCTGGCTTTTTAGGGGTGCCATGTATCTGGCACAAGCGGTCGAGAATTCGATCCAAATTGGACGGACCCTGAGTTGTTCTTTTGAATGGCTTTTTCCGTTGACCGGGTTTAGATCCTCTGAATCCGGCATTGACTGTCGTATCCTCACTGTTATCGCCGTTAATGCGGCGTTTGTTTTTGTTGCGACGCGACCTGCCACTACGGTCCTTGATATCCGGACTGCCAGAATTTTTGTTGAGGTTGTTGCTGCGTGCTAGCCAGCTGTCCTCACCCGCACAGAAGCAGGTCATGAGTGATGTAAGGGCTGCCATGGATTTCGGCTTTTCCTGTCCCAGGTGCCGGGCAAGCCACTCGTCGCGGATGTTATGCTTGAAGGCCACGAGGGCCTCGGCATCCGGACAGTCGACGATTTGGTTTTTCTTGGTTAAGAACCGTGTCCAGAATTGTCTGGCCGATTCGTCTGGCTGCTGAATTATGTGGCTTAGGTCATCTGCATCTGGTGGTCACACGTACGTGCCTTGGAAGTTATCGAGGAATGCGGCTTCCAGGTCCTCCCAACTCCCGATTGACTCTGCTGGCAAGCTGTTAAGCCAGTGTCGGGCTGGTCCTTTAAGTTTGAGTGGGAGATATTTGATGGCGTGGAGATCGTCTCCGCGGGCCATGTGGATGTGGAGGAGATAGTCCTCGATCCAGACCGTGGGGTCTGTTGTGCCATCATAAGATTCAATATTTGGCGGGTTTAAACCCTTCTGGGATTTCATGATCCATTACCTCATCTGTGAAGCACAGTGGGTGTGCGGCGCCTCTGTACTGGGCGATATCGCGACGGAGCTCAAAAGAGCTTTGTCTGTTGTGTTCGGCCCGGCCGGACTTACTGTGTCCAGGGTGACGGTGATCGTCACGTATCGTGGGGCGCCTACGTGATCCATAGATTGATCTTGATTGTCTTGCCTTATCCTCCAATATGTCGCGCAGGTCCGGAGTGTTCCCCTGTGGCCTTGTGCTTTTCGAGCGATGCCGGGGTACGGGTCTAGTGAAGGGCCTTGAGGCCTCTCTGTCGCGACCACGGGGTGGTCGATCAGCCGTATTGTCTCCTGGTGAAGCGGGATCATATGCCTCCACCTCTAATCGGGGGAGCAGCTTACATTTGGGGTAGCTTTTGGAGGGGCGTTCGAGTTCATGCTCTTCGGCCGCGAGGACTTCGGTCCATCTGTCGGCTAGCAGATCTTGATCAGCTCTAAGCTGCTGCTGCTTTTTCTTGAGGCTGTTTGCCGTGGCCATAAGCCTGCGTTTGAAACGCTCCTGTTCGACGGGATCCTCAGGCACGACGAATTCGTCGTCGTCGAGGCTTGCCTCGTCTCCGGAGGGAGGCATATAGTCCTCTACCTCTTCTTCGGCCGCTCTCTCATGAGGGCTGGCGTCCCCCTCCTCCTGTGCTGGATCTTGCTGGAGCGGTTTGTCTTCGGCGCTATCCGGTGTATTATTGTCTCCGGTGCCGGAATCCTCATTCTTGCTATGGCGGGATTTAGAGCGGCCCCGCTGACGTCGGCGCTTGGGCTGTTTCTTGGAGGGGTCATCCTCCGCTATTCCTTCGCCGTTCCCATCCTTTGGGATATCCACCATGTATATGTCGTATGAGGAGGTGGCTTTCCAGTGCCCGGTGGGCGCTGGTTCTTGGTTGTCTCCGGCATCGTCGTCCATACCGTCGATGTCCTCAGAGTCGTAATCTAGCATGTCGGTTAGGTCGTCGACAGTGGCTACCAAGTGAGTGGTGGGTGGGTTCTGAATTTCTTCGTCGTCCGCATCCCAACCGTCCTGGACGCAGTCCAGCCAGGCCTCTCCTGATAACGAGAGGTACTTTAGCGAACTCAAGATGTCGCCAAAAGGTGAGTGTTGAAAGATGTCCGCCGCGGTGAACTCCATGATCGGCGCCCAATCGGATTCGGCTGGAGGGGGCGCGGGAGGTCCGGAGTCCGGCAAGGAGTCCGGCACCTCGGAGTCACGAGCTTCATGGGGGACAAGATCGGTGTTCGGCTCTATCGCCGTAGAGGTTGCAGCCCCCGAGGTGGTGTCTAGCCATCCATCCTTGGTCTGCGCAGCCGGCTCCGAGTCGAAGATCGGAGCGGGTTCGAGTGCGGCCTCCAGGGTACTGTTCGGCTACAGAGCTAAATCATGCCCATCGTGATAGTACGGCATGCTCGGCTGTGGCTCGAATCCGTCGAGGATCAAGTCCCCGCGGATGTCTGCCGTGAAGTTCAAACTTCCAAATCTGACCTGACGGCCAGGGGCGTAGCCTTCGATCTGCTCTAGCTGGCCAAGCGAATTGGCCCGCAGTGCGAAGCCGCTGAATACGAAGATCTGTCCGGGGAGGAAGGTCCCACCCTGGACTACATCGTCGTTGATGATCGAAGAAGCCATCGAGCCTATCGGTGACGATATAGAGGAACTCTCAATGAAAGCACCAATGTCGGTGTCAAAACCGGCGGATCTCGGGTAGGGGGTCCCGAACTGTGCGTCTAGGCGGATGGTAACAGGAGACGAGGGACACGATGTTTTTACCCAGGTTCGGGCCCTCTTGATGGAGGTAAAACCCTACGTCCTGCTTGATTAATATTGATGATGTGGGTTACAAGAGTAGATCTACCACGAGATCAAGGAGGCTAAACCCTAGAAGCTAGCCTATGGTATGATTGTTGTTCGTCCTATGGACTAAGGCCATCCGGTTTATATAGACACCGGAGAGGGCTAGGGTTACACAGAGTCGGTTACAAAGGTAGGAGATCTACATATCCGTATCGCCAAGCTTGCCTTCCACGCCAAGGAAAGTCCCATCCGGACACGGGACGAAGTCTTCAATCTTGTATCTTCATAGTCTTGGAGTCCGGCCGGTGATGATAGTTCGGCTATCCGGACACCCCCTAGTTCGGAACTCCCTCAGCCGGCATCGGAGGGGTTCCCGGGGGTTGGGCTCTACAGAGCCTTCCTCCAGAGTGACGATGGCGAGCTCCTCCCTCGGTGCGTGAGGGGCTCCGGGCTCCCTCCCTATCGTGAATGACTTCCGTGATGAGTTAGCTCATTCTTTGTTTCATGAAGTGTTTTTTTATTTTGTGAAGCTTGATTGACGACTTGTATGTTTAAGTGGGATGTCTCATTTGTATGGACAAAGTAAAAATTATCATGTTTTGCATGCTTGATTTGTATAGATGGTTCGTTTATGTCAATTGTGAGCGGGAGGAGGCCACAGAAGAGCCGGCCACACCAAGAGGGTGCTTGGATCCAAGGGACTTATTTTAGTCTGACTAAAAATAGGATCCAAAGTAGTCAAATGATTGAGATAGAGCATTTACTGTCAATCTAACCCTGCCATCCATACACCTCTTTGGGTTAGAGTTAGTTCAGGGTTACAATCTAACTCTAACCTCTAACTGGGTTAGAGTTCTCCTCGTCTCGGTTCATCGCCATCATACTTTCCCCATTCCTGTGTTTTCAGTATCCTGCGAATCAAAGAGACCCTTTTTTTGCGGGAAAAATCAAAGAGGCCCTTAGACTGGTTTAGGTCTGGTCATTTTTTATAAACGTGTTATGTCCAAAATTTAATGAACGTGCTCCGGTTTCCAAGAAAATAATCTGGTTTCATGTAGTAATTCATTCATTTATTTATTCTTCTGCGAGGAGTTTGCATGTAATTCGTGAGGTCTGAAATGTAAAGTACCCCGGCATATGCTCCGGGTCATGCATGCACTACGACCCAGATGCTCTATGTCCCACATGTCGGCGAATGGGAGCACGTGGAAATAGCCTAGGAGTACATATAGGAGGATAAATGCGTGAAAAAATATGTACTGTGAAGCGTAGCCGCGGTTCGAAAAGGAGACCTAAAGTGATGACAGCTACAGGCGCACGCACCCAACTAGTGGTACTAGACATACGACTAATTTTTCCCTCAAAAAAAGAGGCACGGATGCTCAGTACTCCTATTATATAAACACGAGTCCCATCTGACAACAGCGTCCGTGCTACAGCTAGCTCTCCTCCCTCGTTTCTCTTCTAATTCTAAACTCGGCCGACGCCCGGTGGGCGGGGTTGGTTTGCTCAACTGCGGCCCCACCTCACAGTGAAAATGTTACGACTGGAATAAAAATGCCATATACTCCGTTCGTTCATAAATATAAGCCTTTTTAGATACTAATTCAAATGGAATACAGCATACAGATGTATGCAGACATAGTTTAGAGTGTAGATTCACTCATTTTGCTTCGTATGTAGTAGTCACTTGCTGGAATCTTTAGAAAGACTTATATTTGGGAACGGAGGGAGTACTATACTAATAAAACATTAAGGCCACGAGGCGATGCAGTGCTGGTTACAGGAGGCAAGAAGAAGAGATGCATCCATCGACGACGTCCACCTCCTCGACTCAGGGCGCTGGCCCACCGAACGGCGCCTAAGTAGCAGCGGCTTTCGTGGCTAGGTCGACGTGCTTCTGAACAATGGCATCCAAAGATTCCAGCCGTTAGAAGAAGGCCAACGTCTTTCTGTCCTCGCTTGCCTTGTAGTGGCCTATGTAGACAATTTCCTCGTAGACGTGGATTTGCAGGTCGACGGTTTCTTGCATGGCGAGGTGCTGCGCGGCGAGCGCGGCCTCGAGGTGCACATTCTTCGTCGCGACCTCCGGCACCTGCAGGGCCACCAGGGCTTGAAAGAGTTCGTCACCATGTAGGCCGATGAGGGTTGCAGGCAACAAGGAGCCTGGGCGCGCGGGCTGGAGCAGTACGGCAAGGTCGTCTGTGCGCTTCTTGACGGTGGTGAACTTGTGGATGGAGTTGACCATCATGTCGTCCATGCGAGAGGCGAAACCGGCGTCGGCGAGGGCTACGATGCCTGCGGTCGCCAGCACCGTCTGGAAACGCTACGTGGTTCGGGGCCGCAGGCTGGCGCCAGCCAACTGCCGCTCGCGTCTATCGCCTCCATAGGTGCTTGTGGCTTCTCGTCACTTGGTCTTAGATTGGAGTGAGCAGTGTTGCGTAGAGACTTGGGAGTAGATGGATTGGAGTGGTAGGGCGCCTTTATTATATGAGAGTCCAAACTCTATTGCATTCACATCGTGTTGGCTCTATTCTGCTTCTCCAATTAATTCCCTCTCCATGTAATT
The DNA here is from genome assembly GCF_002162155.2 of Triticum dicoccoides. Taxonomy (NCBI): domain Eukaryota; kingdom Viridiplantae; phylum Streptophyta; class Magnoliopsida; order Poales; family Poaceae; genus Triticum; species Triticum dicoccoides. The sequence continues at coordinate 351,134,481 of NC_041389.1, forward strand.
GAGGATGCATCATTGACCGTTCAACGTCTCGGGAACCGCTACCCTCTTCCTCCTTGGCATTCAAGCACCTATGGACCCGTCGACGACGAGGTGCCTATGGTGACTTCGTAAATTTCAAGATGATAGTGTCGTGCGTGTATGCGTTCATAGGGGTGAGTGTATGCGCGTGTATATGAGCGCTTGCGTCTGTACTATGTCAAAAAACGTAAATGCGTGTCAAAAAGAGACTAGTCAGTATACTCAATATTGTGCACCTCGGAGAGGAAAATGATAGAACTAGTATGTATTTATTTACGGTGCAGATTCACTCATTTTGCTCCATATGTACTCCGTCTCGGTGTAGTCTAGTCACTTGTTGAAATCTCTAGAAGGGCAAATACTCCTTTCTGGTTTACAGGGCTATACTAGCAAGTAGTTGTACGTACTACTACAATAGTGGGCTCACATAGCAATTTTGTCTCATGCAAGAGCCTGGCTATATGCGTGCTCCAATGTTCGCAACTGCAACATTCGGTTTGCGCTTGGCTCTTCGCCTCTTCAAGAAGACGAACAATGATGTTACTACTACTGCTTCTACAGTGTCGAATCCACAGCTGCATGTCCGTCCACCGCGAGCGGGATGGATAGCTTGTTGTAGAAGTACTACTAAGCAAAAGCATGTCCTCGTTTGCGAGCAACCATGCGCATGGGCGAGGGAGAAGGCATGTAGTAAAATCAAGCTTCTCCTCGTTGTACGAGTTGACGCGACACATCATAGCACTGGCCCCACATGCTTGCCTCTAAACTTGGCTGAAAGACCCGCAGTGTACAATATATTTGCTGCAAGCTCTAACATTTACCCACCACAAATTAAAATATATGTGGCCGTATGCATCGTTCTGATGCAGAGGCCGGGGAGTCCCCCCTTTTCGAAAAAAACAAATTAAAATATATATTCCTGTCTTGACCAGATGAGCGTGCAAACTACAATTACCAGGGTGACAGGTAGGGCCAGAAGACTATTTTAATTTTTTTTAAAACTTCGAGATGGACACATAGCATGGAGCCGACCCCAATGATTTTAAGCTTACAGGCACGATACACGCTATCCTAGACTACTCTACACATGAAACTGCCACACGAGTGTCCGGGCTGCGCTTGGCTCTTCGCCTCTTCAGGAAGTCGAACAATGATGGAGTACTACTGCACTGGAGGGGTACTACAGTACGCTTCTGGCCATCTGACACCGATTGAACTGCTGCATGTCCACCGCGTGCGGGAGGGAGAGCGTGTAGCGAAAGCTTCTCCTAGTCTTGCCAGCCACCACGCTCATGGGCGAGGGAGGGACGCTCATGCCTTTGCGTGTATGACAGGTGGGCCCGATAGGTGTGTGGCCAACCTATAATACAGCCAAAGGCAGGTGCAGTTAAGTCCGCGAGGGAGAGGATAATCAAACTTCTTGTTGATGTACGAGTTGACGCGACACATCAAAGCACTGCACTCGATATATTTCAATAATTTGTGTTTATCGATGCATTAATTACAACGCATGCATGCATGTCGTGACTCTTCTTTTGATACTTGCATGTGTTGATTTAATGCACCTTGAAGTAGTACTCCCTCCGTTCCTAAATTATAAGTCTTTGTAGTGATTCCATTATGAATTACATACGGATGTATATAGATGCATTTTAAGTGTGGATTCATTCATTTTGCTCTGTATGTAGTCCACCTAGTGAAATCTCTATAAAGACTTACATTTAGGAACGGAGGGAGTATAAAATATGTGACGGTAAAGCTTTGTAATACCCTGGCCCAAGTCGAGAGATGGTTGTGCACGAGGAGGGCGAGATCATGCAGACCGAACAGGACCCAACGATGGAGCTCTCTAAGGTCTCGATGGACCTCACCGTGCTCCACTGCCCCTTGTGCCTCCGCCCCTTGACGCCTCCAGTGTATGAGGTTCGAATACACCTCGGCCGTTCGGCTGATTGAGCAAGGTGCAGGTTTCTTGATTGATGTGTTGTTCGGTTGATTTCTGCAGTGCAAGGGAGGGCACCTGGCCTGCGCGGACTACCGCGTCGAGTACCCCGGGAACCAGCGGCAGTGCCAGAAGTGCGAGCGCGGCAGTGGCTTTGATGTGCGGAACTCGGCGGTGGACTCCGTCCTTTCGTCGGTGAGGGTGGAGTGCCCGCACGAAGGCTGTGGGCTCTACGTCACTTACCACAAGCTCTCCGATCACAAGAGCGTGTGTCCGCTTGCGCCCTGCAAATGCCCCGTGCCTGTCTACGGCTATGAAGGCCCATCGCCGGCACTCTACCACCACATTAGCACTGCGCATCCCATGCCCGTGCACAGGATCCAGTACGGCAAGGTGCTCCAGCTACAAGTGCCACTGTCGGAGCCACGGCTCTTGCTGTTCACGGAGGAGGACTGCCGCGCATTTTTCTTGGTCGGCGGCGTGCTCGACATCGGCGCGCCTATCACCGTGTCGGTCGTCTGCATCAGAGTGGGGGCGCCCCACTACCGCACTACTTGGCCAAGCTATGGGCGAACGGCCCACCGGGGGAGTGGAAAGGCACGACCGACGCCGTCAAGGTGGAAATGGAGGTGACAAGCAGCAAGGATCCTGGCGACGTCGACGTGCAGGAGCTAACCTTCTTGACAGTTCCGCCCAAGCTGCTGGCCGGGGCTAAGCTTGTGTCCCTCCACATTCAGATTGACAAGCTCACGTCCTAAATGTTTCTACAGTGCCTTCTGTTTATCTTAGTAATATGCTAATATAGGTATTACCTTGGTCTACTTTAGCTTAAGAAATGGTGGGTTTTGGTGGTGATGCAGCAATTACTTCGACATCAGATCAGTAATTTCCAACAGTCGAACGGATATTTTGTGTCTGTTGGATATAAAGTTCCTTTGGGTAAGAAGTACTACTTGTCATCAAAATGGATAAAAGGAGATGTATGTAGACGTATTTTAGTTCTAGATACGTCCCTTTTTATCCATTTTGATGACAAGCACTCCCTCCGTTCCACAATACATGCCTTCCATTTGTCAAAATATAGATGTATCTAGACATGTTTTAGTATATAGGTACATCCATGATACAGCAAATCAGAAGGTTGAGAACACTACAATTCGTAGCTACAGATGCGTGTGTGACTCCCAGATGCAGAGGCCGGGGGTCATCATCCTCCTTTTCGAGAAAAAACGGACGCGTGTGTGAGAGGACGAGTGCATGCGAGCACCTCTTCTCTTCCTGTATAACGTACTACTAAACTCAGAGTACAAGTTTTTGTGGGTGGCACGATGGTGCGTGCGAGAAGTCCCGAGAGATAGGTTTAATGCGTCTGAAAAAAGGACTAGCCTAGAGCTCGCCACGTGCCTATTCCTGTCGAATGCCCCATTAACCGTAAGATATGTATATGATGGTGCCAGTTATTGCACGTACACAGCAGTACTCCCTCCTTTCCGGTTTATAGGGCTTAATTCAAAAATCTCACCAACCAAGATGGTGAGTGGTGGAATATTTTTTGTAGTTTGCAAAAGCACCTAACTAATGCTCTTGTTTTTCTCAAAAAATTATGTTTATTAATGCATTAATTGCAATGCATGCATGCATAAAGTACATGCATTGGTCAATTTTCTCTTAATACTTGCATGCAATGATTTAATGCACCTTGGAATCTGAACATGTGTTGGGGAACAACCAAATTGAGCCTTATAAAATGGAAAAACTAAAATTTTGAGATAAGCCCTATAAAACCGGAAAGGAGGGAGTAGAAAAAGAAGTACTCCATCCGGGAATAGTGCCGCACTTTGAAACTAGAACCGTCAATAAATTTTGAGCTTGCGTCTCGTCACATTCCAAATTACTCCACGCTATATTGAATTCAAACCTATTCACACCGATCACAACCTAAATGGTTTCCCGCTTAGGAGCATATTAGTACCACACTATATTGAATTCCAAACCTGTTCACACCGATCACAACCTAAACGGTTTCCCACTTAGGAGCGTATTAGTACTCGGTTATAAATACTAGTATGCCAAGATGACTGCACATTCCTCCTCAACTCCTCATCCACAAAAACAAACAAGTCATTCAGCATCCTTCCCTTGCGTCTGCCATGGCCAGCGTGAGTTCTGGGTCAAGAGATTGCCACCAGGGAGAGGCGAGCATGGAATCGAAAGCACGAGAGATGTCCCGCCTCGCTGTGAGAGTAGCCGACATGTCCCGCCTCGCGGAAGTAGCAGCACAGAGGTCCCACCGCGCCGCTGAAGTAGCACGGAGGTCCCGTCGCGCCGTCGATGCAGCAGACTGGTCCGGCCGCGCCACGGAAGCAGCAGAGATGTCCCGCCGCGCCACGAATGCAGCAAAGATGTCCCGCCGCGCCGCGGTAGCCTTGGAAAATTTCTCACGGGCAGGCGACGACTGTTACAGGCGCATGCATGTGATCATCCATAGCCAGATGGATCAGATCTCCGGCTGGGCGAGGTTGCAGGATGATGTGAAAGCCTCATTTGAACAGGCTACCGACGTCATCCGGCAACTAAGGGAGGGCAATGAGAGGCTTCGGGTCGAGCGCGACCTGCTGAGGGAGAAGATCGTCCGAAGTGCAGACCAGGAGGAGGAGACCAATGCCTTGTTGAAGAGGACCGGTGTCATTGTCAAGAAACTTATGGACGAGAATGACATGCTCCACAACGAGCGCCAAAGGCTGGTGGAGGAATCCGTGGATGTTCTCAAGCAGCGTCTTGAGGACATGAAAGAGCTCATCACCGCTCGCTGCGGAGACTAGTTCCCGCGGCCTGCAACAACGCATCAAGAAAGTAGAGATCAGCGAGCCAGATCCTTGTGTTCCTTCTTCTTTTGCCCTTGTGTATTTCAGGCGTAGCCGCATGTGGCTTTTTTAATTATCTTTCTAATTATGTAAGACAATTAATCGTCCTTATCTTTCTGTGGAAGATCAATGTTGCGAGGCTGGAATGAAGAAAACTCTTGATGTGCCGACCCTGGCGTTGCTGTTCTTCTAGTTGCTGCTGGGCTTCCTTCAGTTTCCTGGTTTCTTTGATGTAATAATCGGTTTAGGATGTGGATTGTGTCGTCGGTTGTGAAATGTTGGGTTCTAGCGCGGATGTTTGGCCTTTGTTGGCCTCTTGGGATGTTGCGATTTCAATCTGGTAGCTTTTAGTCCTTCGTGTTAGGCTGGAGTTGTGCTAAACTTCTTGTGAATTGTGGTGGTTTTTAGTAATGAAAATCGGAAGGGGCAAGCCCTTCTTTGATCAAAAAAAATTAATCGTCCTTATATATTCATCAGTCTTGCTATAAGTCGTAGTAGATGCTATATAGGTCCGTCGGATCTTACATCAAGATCCGTGCTTTCAGATTTTTTTTCTCTCTTAAATCTCAGTCGAGTGAGACATAGCCACGCCATTAAATAGAGGCTCGGGCGCCATTAATGGAGACCTTGGGAGAGAGGTGGACGGCAGATGGAGGTCAAAGGGCTCTCCTCCCGATAAGAACACGCAGGGGTATGATTGCACGCCTCTCGTACTCAAATAGCTACCCTGCATGGCGCCTCCTAGCTAATAAAAAATGGGGACGCGTGGCGGCACATAAATGGTACTAGTAAGTAGAACGCCCACGGTTTCAATAATACTTGTGTTTCCAATTGTAACGTGACAGCACTTGTTCCAAAATGACTTTGTTGATTGTTAATGTGTGCGCCTTCGCAAATCGGACTACAAATTTACCACAGCATGTTGGTGCCATGTCATGGCACCAAGCCAAGTTTCATTATTTTCATGCGTGTTTTGGATTTACAGGAATTAAAAAACTAAGTTTCTCAATGTTTCCAACCCAGCCACGATGCCCAGAATTTTGAATTTCATTCCCATTTCTTGCATGGAACATAGAAATTTACCCGAGGACACACATGTGATTTTTCAACCAACTTTGGTGTGCATTGGAACATGTGCTTGTATTTCAAATTTGAATTATGCACACAAAGGTGACATGTTCCCTCCAGAACCACGAGCCTTCTTGAGAGAAGCTCCGATTTGCAAGAAGCTTATACCAAAATTTGTTCCTATTCGGCCATTTTTTTTACCACGGCATGGTACTACCATGACATGACACCATGCCAAGTTTCATGATTTTAAAACCAAGTTTCTCAATGTTCTCGGCCAAGCCACGATGCCCAGATGTTTGAATCTTATTCTCATTTCTTGCATGGGACCTATAAATTCACCCGAGGACACAAATGTGATTTTTCAACCAACTTTGGTGCACGAGAGCATGTGCTTGTAGTTCAAATTTAACTTATGCACATTAAATGACCAGAAACTCAATTAATGTATAAAAAGCGACAAACGAACCCGGAATAATTCCAAAATTTAACAGGGCACTAATGTAGTTCTATGTTGCCTTTGTTAAGAAATTCAAGGGGGGCAACGTATATCGTCTCACACTCAAAGGTGGCACGTTCCCTCTTAGAACCACGAGCTTCCAAATCGGCCCAATTTTTTACCACAACATGTTAGTGCCATGACATGACACCATGCCAAGTTTCATGATTTCCAGCCGAGTTTTGGATTTACATGAATTTAAAATCTAAGTTTCTCGATGTTCTCGGCAGAGTCATGATGCCCAGATGTTTGAATTTCATTCTCATTTCTTCCATGGGACCTAGAAATTCAACCAAGACCACACATGTGATTTTTCAACCCACTTTGGTGCACCGGAGCATGTGCATGCAATTCATATTTAGATTATGCACATTAAAAGTCCAGAAAATGAATTAATGTATAAAAAGGCCAAATGAACCCGAAATAATTCCAAAATTTAACAGGGCACTCATATAGTTCTATGTTGCCTCTGTAAATAAAATTAGGGGGGAGCCAGCGTATATTGTTTCGCACACAAAGGTGACACATTCCCTCTCGGAACCATGAGGCTTGTTGAGAGAATCTCCGGTTTTGCAAGAGGCTTATACCAAACTTGTCCCAATTCAGCCAAAAATTATGCGTATGAAAACAGGGTTTAGATTATCCCAACATCTCGCTACCTAGACCGATAATGTACTATGATTTGAATTCAACATAAAATGGATACAGATATTTGAATTGGAGAGCGTATGGTACATGTAGTTCATAGTGAAATATGATTACTGCTATATGCATGTCTTTTTGTTATCAAGATAATATTTAAATTATTGTATAACTTGACAACAATCATATTCAAATAAGGAAAATTGATTCAAATTTAGTCCATATGGTAGAGGACAATATATATGTTCACATGGTGGAGTAAAATGTTCATATATGATGGAAGATCAAAATGTATGACTACATCAATTATAAACCGCAAGGTCACCTAATGATATATTCGAATTCAACATAACATGGATTCAAAAATTGAAATTCGAGATCATGGCATCTGTAATCATATAAAAAGGGACATTACTATTTCTTTGGTGGGAATTGATTTGTTTTTTGTTGTTGTTGAGGGAAGTGCGAATCGATTTGGTACTGTGTAGGGTAATCTTGTTCTCCCGATTTTTTTGACATTTTTCTTGTAGTTTTTTCAATGGCATCTATAGCAATATAGTAAAAGGGGACATGACTCTCTTGTGTCTTGTATGAATTGTTTTGTTTACACGTTAAGTTTGTTCTACCGAACAGGGAATCCGCACCTTGTTATCCTGAAATTTTCAAGCTCGAGTATCTTTTGTCTCACCTGCTTTGAAACTCCCGCTTCTTCAACCCGCGCTGCGCCTTGTTATCCCAAAATTTGGACGCGCGCGAGAACTCCCTCATCATCCGAAATCGCTCCCGCAGCCCAGACACGTGAAATCCCCCTTCTACCCCTCAGCCGGAAATGAAGCTCCATGTCGCGGTATCAAAACCGGTGGGGGTATGCTGGTAACTTACCCTACATTTCGGACAAGCCCGTCCCTAAGCTTGGCTCCCCCTCCCCCTTCGCCCCCCCCCATTCATACACCGAGGCCGCCAAAACCTGCGAAACCCCACGCTCCTCCGTCGGCCTCCCGACCGCCGCCCAGTCGGAGACTCTTCCCCGACTACGCCATCCACCGCAACAGCTCGCCGTCCCTCATCCACCGCACCGGATGAGGATCCATTATCGATCTCGTTGTCCTGCCGGATCAGCCGCCCCGTCCTCCACCTCCAAGGAGCTACCCCGACATTCGCCTCGTCTATCGCGCCACCTCAATCCCCACAGCGTCATCTTGACCTACCCCACCGGAACCGCAGCACCCTCACCAATTCCTCCGATGAAGCCGAGGCCAACTCGGCGCCACCAAGGAGGTTCTGCACTCACCGTTGCATTTTATCTTTTATTTGATCTCACGGGGCTGCCGGTGCTCGATGCCGAGCAGACATGGCGTCTCCATCAACGGCGCCATCGTCGGCCACATCATCCACGGCGTCTCTCCCCCATGTCGTTGCTTCCTTGACGGCGACTTCCACAACGGCACTAGCTGCAGCTGTTCCGACTCTTGCTCGTGCTGCGGCTCTGTTCTTGTTGTCGGTCGCGCTGCTGCACTACTCATGCTTTCGTTCGTGCTGCTGCTCTGCTCTTGCTCTTGCTTGCGCTGCTGCTGCTGCTGCATGACCTCCGGCAACTACAAGAGTTTGCTGCTTTAGCACTCGCTCGCGGTGCTACTGCATGACTTACTCTCTGCTAGTGTGTTCCCTGCTCGAGCGTCTGCTGATTTAGATCACTGCTTCTTTGCTACTAGTGCTCGAACGCCCTAAACATCTATTGCAATGCTCTGTTACTAGTTCAATCAGTTTCGACAGTAAAATTCAGTTCCGACTGTGAAGTTCATTTTCTTCAGTTAAGTTCAGAGTGAACAGTACTTACAGCATCTGTCGGAGCGGCCGTGGCGCGGCTGATGCGTTTTACATCTAGCACTTTTTGGTGATGTATTTTACATCATCTATTACAGATGATATTAGGGTCCCACTTCATATTAACGTTGTATGTCTTGTCATGCTTCAACCTCGTCGCCGTACACCTTAGCGAAGCTGCTCCAACGATGAAATCGTCCATCATAGCAGAGCAGTACCCTCAGCACCTTTTCCAGAGGCCTCGGATCTTCTTCCCCCCCTCCGACAGTCACACCAGCATCATCAACATCCTCCACGTCCAACCCAATGATGCTGAGGTCCACAAGGCTATGCCAAAGAGGTTGTACACTCGTTGCATCACTTTGTTTCTCTATTCCTCTGTTCTTCCAATTCATGTGAGCCAAACACCCAGGTTGACTGAAATCCTATGTTTCCAAATGCTCTATTTTGCACGTGCATTCCTATCCTATTCCTGTGTTTTTTCTATCCCTGCATTTATAGAATCCTCCAATTCTAAGGAGCCCTTATAGATTTACTTCATTTTCATATTCGCGTCAAAGAAAACTCTGTGTGTTATGTCCTTCTCCTGCCGTGTCGTCATCCACCCCACCTGAGGTGCACCATTGACAGAAGCGTTCACTGCAGCAGAGACCCCCTGCAGACTTTCTTTCGCCGCCTCAGATCATCTTCCCCGTTGCCGGCAGCCACGCCAACTGCATTACCATCATCGACTGAGCAGATGAACCTGAGGACTACACAGTTCTGGAAGAGAGGTCGCAGTCTTTCGTGTTTGCTTATGTTATACATCGGTTATTATTACCTGCTACTTTATCGTTTAATCTTGAGTTTTCAATTGCCCATGGGTCTCACATCGAGCCAGCAACGAATAGTATATGATCCATTGTCTATCTTTTTAAATTGAAGCTATAATCTACCTGCTATCATTAGTTTTGGATCCATCCACTCGTTTGCTACCATCAGTCTTGATTTTTGCATGCACCCCTTAGGCCTTACAAAATCTAATTATTTTTTTATTATGCATGTCAGATATTGTACACAATCGTACTGAACATGTAGAGAAAAAGAGAAGACCGTTGCGTGCGAATATAATGTCATGCGGACGCCGCTCCATGGTGGGCGAAGTGCCCCCCCCCCCTCTCCTGCATTTCCAGATTGTATTCCAGAGAAAGATAACTGTTCAGATGGAGATTCAGAAGGAGCCGACCACGCCTGTTTACCACCTGAGGTGTTTGCTCTAACCTGGCATGCTGATGTTGGTTATATCATGCATATGGTGCCTTGCATTGCTTACATTATACATCTTATATGTCATCAACTTAGTTTAGATTTGCTTTGTGTGATGCCACCTATTTGGTTTCTGTATCATACTCCCACAATTCCTAAATATTTGTCTTTTTAGAGATTTCAACAAGTGACTACACACGGAACAAAATGAGTGAATCTACACTCTAAAATATGTCTATATAAATCCGTATGTTGTAGTCCATTTGAAATCTCTAAAAAGACAAATATTTAGGAACGGCGGGAGTATATGGGAATTATGCAATGCCATCTTCTTTAGCCAGGCATCATATACGTGAATCATGCAATGCCACCCTGTTTAGCCAGTCATCGTATACGTGAATTGTATCGTGCCATATTTTTTTCCATAATGTATTCCATTTGTCAACAATGTTTATACATTCATCTACTCTTCCTGTGCATCAGCCATTTGAGTCGGTCATGGGAAAATATGGAGTGAAAACAAGGTCTTCTGGGCAGCCAGTGCTACCTGTCGATGCAGATTTCTTGCTAGTTACAGATAGCTCCTCAGAGGAGGATTCAGAGAGAGATGACCAGTCGTATCCCCCCCCCCCGAGGTGCATGCTCTAACTTGGCTGGGTTATATTGCTCATATCATGCATATGGTGTCTTGCATTGCCATGCCATCTGCTTAGATTAGACATGCTTTGTGTGAATGCCTCATGTTTGCTTTCTATATCAGATATGTGAATTATGCAATGCCATGTTTTACAGCCAGTTATCATATATGTGAATTATGCACCGACATGGAGCCAGGCATCATATATGTGAATTATCTCATGCCATCTTTTTTTTCATTGCATATTCCATTTGTCGACAATCTGTGTATATTGAACTACTCTTCATGTGTATCAGCCATTTGAGCCGGTTATGGAAAAATCTGGAGTGAAAACAAGGTCTTCAAAGCAGGCAATGGTACCTGTTGAAGCATATATCTCGATGGTTACAGGGAGCTCCTCAGAGGAGGATTCAGAGACAGATGACCAGTCCTATGTCCCACCTGAGGTGTATGCTCTAAGTTGCAATGTTTATATTTCTCATATGATGCATATGGTGTCTTGCATTGCTTAGTTTAGACATCATATGCACAATATTGAATTCTATCTGCTTAGTTTAGAGATCATACATGCGAGTGCCAGCTGCTTAGTATATGAATCAATTATGTCAATTATATCATGCCATCATGTATACTTAAACAACATGTATGTGAATTATTTCATCCCAACCTATTTTAGAAAGACATCATATAGTTTTGTCATGGCATCCTGTGTAGGTACTCATCATATGTTGAATTATGCCATTATATCTTGTTAAGTTATCCATCATATATCTGAAACTGTGTCATGCTATCCTGTTTAGTTAGGCATCATATATGTAAAATTGCGTCATGCTGTCCTGTTTGGTTAGACAACATATATGTGAATTACCACATCTGTCTATCATACAATGTATGTACGTTTAATTTCTTTTCTTGTTTCTCAGCCATTTGAATTGGAGGGGGTGATGGCAATATCTAAGGGAGCAAAAACCCATTCTTCACAAAAGACAGTGCTACCCGTCGATGCACATAGAACCATGGTTGTACTGGCCCACAAACTAGCCCCACCACACATAATCGAGACTCTTCCAGATTGCACACTTACACCGTTGGGCAGAGAACCAGCTACAACCCATCTAACCACAACCCCAGCGGATAGTAACCCACTTATAGTTAAAGCACCATGTCCACCACAGAGTACCCCCACACGAGCAGTTTGTAAAGCTACTGCAGTGCCCAAAGCACGAAGACCACCACAGCTAACCCAAACTCCACGTTTAAAGCAGAAGAGCAACTGTTCTCAGGTCAGATTCCGTAGCTATGGTCCATACTCCTTTGCTGTTGCATCACTGTATTTACTAACTACTTTCGAATTTGAAGGATCGAATTGGAACTCCAATGGTGCAACAGGTATGTTTTAAACCTATTTCTTTAACTGGATTGTTGTTCTAACTTCTTGCTCTATGTTGATTTCAGTTTAAGTTGTATAAACAGTTATGTTCTCATGTGATGCACATTACAAGTGCTGCCAATGTTGTGTAGTTTCTCACACTTATATTCTGTCTATGTTGTTGTGTCTTAAAAATATATGAGTTGAACTGTGTCTCTATCTTGATTAGGGAACATAAACTAGAATGGTATGGACAATACAGTGACGACAGTCATAGATATATGTTTGTTTCATGCTGTTATCCTGTCCACCTTACTACTGAACCAGTTTACCAAAATGAGTTTCGTATACTACAAGCTAAATTTGTGATGTCTCTGCTTGTTTCTCTTGTAGTATGCAAACAAAATATTGGAGAAGAGCACCCAATGCAGATAAGGTTGAAGATAGTGAGACAACCCTGTTGGTCTCCAAGAAAGGTGATAAAAACGATCTTGTAGATAGTGAGAAAACCCCACAGTCCTGCGTTGATGTAGTGTTCGAGTTACTGGCCAGTACCGCTGGCACAAGCTCTTCGAACTCGCTGCCTGAATCAGTTCGGCTTCTTCAGTCTCAGCTACAAGCTGAAAGGCATCAGTCAGCTGCGGCAAGAAGACGAAGGACTGAGGAAGTCCCTGCAGAATTCAGATGCATACTTTCTTGTGCAACAGCAAGCGCTGGAGGATTTAAGCGCCAAACAAGAGAAAGTTAATAAGCTTGCTAAGCATCTTGCCAGCATTATGGGTACCCAGGATATTGTTTCTTGAACTCTTCTGAAGTGGTTTCAGTTCTGGACTTGTTTTGCTGCGGCGTTTATATGCTGCTTTGTTCCCTATATTTGCACTGGTGGCGAACTTTGATGCCCAGTGGATGTAATATGTGTAATAGCCGTGATAGCCTAGCATAAGTTGCTTGCTTATTTATTTCCTTGTTGTCTTGTTTATTTGTTTGCTTTTAGTGCAGTTCTTTTTCCGCTGTTTGCTAGTGGCTGCAATAACCTATTTTTTAAAACTATGCCACAATAATCATGGGCTAATATTTACTGTAGTGACACTGGGCCTCCTACAGGCCTTAGAAAAAGTGGGCCTTCTACGGGCCGTAGAAACATTAGGCCTTCTACGGGCTGTAGAAACAATGGGCCTTCTACGGGCCGTAGAAACAATGGGCCTTCTACGGGTCGTATCATCAATGGGCCTTATACGGGCTGTATGATCGATTGGCCAAACATCGGCCAATAACAGGCCGCATTATGGTCGTCAACGGGCTAGAGTTGGAATCGTCCGTTCATGGGCCAACCATAACGGGCCATCCTTAATAGGTCGTATTTGATGACGCTATGAAAATGGCCCAACGTTTTAACGGACCACAAACGGGGCGACTGTAACCACGGGCTGAATTTGTCCCATAAGCAGAAAATGACAGTAACGAGCCGTAAGTAAACGAATGCTGGAAATGAGCTCAAGAATAAATGGGCTCTGAGAAGGCCGAAAGATAACATGGGCTGGAAACGGCCCAACTGAATAATGGGCCCTTAATGGGTACAAAGTGATACACTATTCATTACGGGCCAGTTTCACCACGGGCCGTTAATGGGTGTAAAGTGATACACTGTTCATTGCGGGCTAGTTTCACCATGGGCCGTTTATAGGCCAAGAGTTACATAGGGCCTCATATGGGCCGAAAGACGTCATGGGCTATACATGGGCCAGAAGTGAAAACAGGCTGGAAACATATTGGATGGCCCATATGACGCTACTGGGCCTAATTCGGATAGGGCAAAACAGGCCTTGGGTTAGTGGGCTGTAAATGGGCTATATGCGAACAGGCCGTTAACATGCTTTCCATGGGCCGGCTCACCACCTTTTGACCAAGTCAAACGGGCCGGCCTTTTCTTAGGAATGGGCCTCTGTTGGGCTGTGCCACATGTCGACGTATCATAGGCGCCTTATGTCCAATGAGTGGATGACATCTGTCCCAACGGTGAGCCGGCACGTGTTTCCTCCAGCCAATGATGATTTTACACGTGGAAAATCCCCATTGGTCGGGGCTGTTAACGGGTTATCGGATCCAAAACCCGACCCGATAGCTTAACAGCGTTCCGTTACGGTGGATGCCACGTGTCGGTCACCCTTGACGAAAGCACTTCTGTGACGCGCGATTTATCATCATGGAAGTGGACACTTCCGTGATGATAATTTTGGTAATGTCATGGAACACTTCTACGACAGCACAGGTATGACTATCTTGATTCTGTCATAAAATTGTCATGGATGTACATGCATGACAAAAAACGCGACCTACTGTGACAAACACGTATCATCACGGAAGTGTATTTTTTTGTAGTGTAACTAACTCTGCTTGCAACACCAGGAGCAAGAAGATGAAAGATCTGTGAACTTGTTAGCTGCTATGTTAAGTGTGTTGTTTTTGTTGTTTAAGAACTATTTGTGAACTTGTTAGCTGTTATCTTAAGTGTGATGCTGAAATTATGAACTTATGTAATGCTGAACTTGTGAGCTGCTATCTTGAATGTGCAATGCTATTATGAACTTATGCTATTTGTGAGATGCTATCTTGTGAGCTGCTACTTTTAAATATTTTGTGAGCTGCTACTTTAACACAACAGATCATTTGGTCAGCTGCTAGTTTCATTTGAGCTGCTACTTTCAAAATGCCAAGCAAGATTCTTCAGTCATTTCCAAATAGAAATATCACATCATTCCCAAATCACAACATTGTTCTGGGATAATACATTCCAAAACTAAGCTCCATCAAAGCATACACTACAAACAGAAATCCATTTAGTATGGATTATTAGACCATCCAGAAACAAATGTGGCCAACATGCTAATACCAAGAACTATGATAAATCCCCAGGCTTGCATAACCTCGTTTCTCTTCTTCATCTTCAGCTTCAGTTTCTTGTTCTTCTCGGTTAGATACATCACCCTCCTCTCTAAATAATGAGCTTTTAGCCAGCTCTTCTCCAATCCTGCATGAAGCTCCTCAAATGCACGACCAACACATTCGGTCGATGGCGGGTCAATCCAGACAACCCAGTCACATTCATCAGGAAGCTGCAAAATCAATGATCGAATTAGAAAGAGGAGAAAGAGCAGAATCAAGTCAAGCTTACAAAAGCAAAAACACTAACATCAAGAGGGCAGCCGAGAAACCTTCTGTCGGAGCTTGCTCCTCCCCAAGTGACGTGACGAGCAGGAATAAGCCCGTGGCCAGGGCACCACCGCGACGACCGAACCTCAAGGCCACAGAATGTCAGATCGGGGATGTAAAACTCTGATTGAACACCATCAACCTATCAGCAAAGGGCAACCCAAATTGATGAAACCTAATTCCACAATATCGCCCAAATCGACACTAAAACTTACATTGGCAGCCACCGACGAGATCGTAGAAGACATGCCCGCCGTGCCCGACGTACCCATCACTCACCACGCCGTGCCCGACCTGCCCCTCTCTCTTCGTCCGCTGAAACGCCCGATCTAGTTCTTGCTCAAAAATTCCCATGCCGTTGCGAGGAAGAAGAAAGAGGGGAGTGAGAGTGAACCAGTTAGTTGGGCCCAGATGTAAGGAAGGAGGGGCAAAAATGTAAAAGAAACGGCACGTTAGCGGTCAAACAGCCTTGACTGGACGGAAACGGCTCGGAGGGGCATTTCTATAAGGGCACATGACAGCGGAGGGGCATTTTTGAGCAGGCTTTGGAATTAGGGGTATATCTGATTAGGTGGTTCGAGTTAGGGACATAAATGCAAATGGCCCAAGGATTTCCCCCAAGTTCCTCTCCTTTTCTTCCGTTCTTGTGCTTCTAGGTCTTGGGGAGATGCATGTGGTGTTCTTGAGATTTTTGGCTAAATCCGTGCAAGAGGAATTCGTAGGAGTGTGGTAGTGTAGTAAGCATGTTCTTTGGATTGTCAAAATAGTTCCGGTTGATCAATGGTAGTACCGATGTAGACGTGCGGAGGTTCTAGATTCAGATCCGCGGCTCTTGTCGTGTTTTTTGATCCGTGTGGTACTACCGCTCCTCCTGGAGCGGTACTGCCACACCCTCGCTCGTAGCTGGCTCCATGCGGTACTTCTGCTCCTTGGAGTGGTACTTCCGCTCCTTGGTGCGGTACTACCGCTAGGAGCGCGGAAGTAAAAAATTACTTCCGCTCCAGGCGCGGTACTACCGTGCCACCCCGGCACGGTACTACCACGACTAGTGCGGATGTAATTTTTTACATCCGTACAACGGCTCGGTACTACCTAGATGCATCCTGAGATCTTTTTCTGTCCAGATCTCATGCTTATTTGTTCCTTTTGGCTTTGGCCTTGGCATTTGTATTGATCCTTCTTGATTCTCGTGCGTGTTCTTGTGTTTTGTGTCTAGGTGGTGGCTCCGGCTCCCATGCTCGTCGCTCTAATCCCGGCCGTGACACAGGGTCAAAGCGGCTGCGCAACCAAGATGAAGCTCCAGAGGGGTCCTCTGCCTCCCAATGCAGGACCAAGCACACCGCCACCAAGCAGAAGGAGCCCGTCATGGGCATGGATGAGATGCCTCAGGCCGAGTTCGTCATTCGAAGGAAGCTCAACCCATATGTGAATCCCCGGGCTAACTTTAGAGGCAATGATCTCTTCTGGACTAAGCCGTAGAATCTTATCTATCTAGATGTGATCAAGGCCAAGCAAAACATCCACATGGAAGTTCACTGGATTGACATGCATCATATGAGGCAGGACAAGAACCGTGGCTACTTTGGAGAGGCCTTGGATCTGGTGGAGCAGTTCGGCATTGAGCACATGCTTACTTTTCACATGGACTTTGATCTAGACATTGTGGCTCAGTTCTTTGCTTCGGTTCACTTTGACTTCGATGAAGCAAGGACCATGAATTGGATGACCAATGGTCGAGGATGTCTGCTAAATGGAAGGAGTTCACGGAGTTGCTTCAAGTTCCAGATGAAGGGCTCGACACGCCCGTTGGAGTTCGACCTCATGCCAAGTCTGAGTCTACCAACAAGAACAAGCTCATGCCCTTCCTTGTTTAGAAGACTCTTCCCAGCAAGAAGAAGGTGTGGGTGCTGAACCCCTTCCTTGACATCATGCATCGACTCTTCTGCAACACCCTCTTCCCACGCATTGGTGACATGGGTCAGGTGCATGCTTACCTTGTTGACATGATGCTCATTTGTGAGGAGGCTCGTCAGGTTCAGACTCAACCACTTGATGTCTCACATATCATGTGGTGTGAGCTTTAGTTTGCTGTGTTCAACCATAAGGTCCCCATCTATGGGCCTTACCTGTTTCACTAGATCTCCAAGACTTGGGAGAAGTCTTTCCCAATGATGAGTTTGAAGCCCCAGGATGGATTCGTCATGAGCCCATCAAGCTCCGCATCAAGAGCCAATGGGCTAACACCACCAGTGCTACTGAGGCTGCCACGATGGCTGTGGATGAGGAGGAGATTGAGGAGGAAAAAGCTACTGAAGACCGTTCTACTGGTTACACTCCTCCCTCTGCTGAGCCCTCTTGGCGAAGAAGCTGAAGATCAAGATGAAGAGGGTGTTCTGCATGCAAACCCAGGGTCAGTACAAGGCACATGTTGCTCAGAAGGAGATTCACCGTCGCGACAAGAGGATCTTGAGGGCGTGTGGCGAGGATGTGTCTAGCGGGTCTGAGAAGCACATCACCCCCGAGGCTGCCTGGATGGCTAACCAGGGCTACAAGTGGGCTGATTCTGAGGAGGAGACCATTCTTGCTGCTGAGTCCGGCGACGAGAGTCATTTTCCACCTGAGCTACCACCTATGTCGTAGCTGCCCTCTCTGCCTTTTTGGTGTCTCGATGCCAAAGGGAGGAGGGAGTGTAGGATTTGTGTGTCATGTGTCGTGTATTTTGCCTTGTCGCTTTGCTTTCGGTCTATTGAACTTCGTTTGCTTTGGTTTGGTTGTGCTTGTGAGACTAATTTCTATCATATGGTGTAAGACATATGCACTCCTACTTATCTTTATGTCTTCATTACTTAGTTATATCCATCATCTTGCCTACTTCCTTAGTGTTGATTTTACTATTGCAAGAGATGCCTTGTCTATAAAATATAGGGGGAGTGTTGATCCTAGTATGTGTGTCGTGCAGTCCAAAGCACATCTCTAGAATGCACACATCTAGGGGGAGCCCGTCTATATTTTATAGATGGTGGGTTTGCCGATGCCTCATTTGTTATCCCTATGTGTGTAGGATTGAAAGTATGTCTAGAGGGGGGTGATTAGACTACTTGACCAAATAAAAAACTTGCCTTTTCCCAATTTTAGTTCTTGGCAGATTTTAGCAACTTAGCACAATTCAAGCAATCAACCTACACATGCAATTCTAAGAGTATAGCAGCGGAATGTAAAACAATTGCATATGAAGGTAAAGGGGAGGAGTTTGAGAAGGCAAACGCAATTGGAGACACGGATGTTTTTGTCATGGTTCTGATAGGTGGTGCTATCGTACATCCACGTTGATGGAGACTTCAACCCACAAAGGGTAACGGCTGCGCGAGTCCACGGAGGGCTCCACCCATGAAGGGTCCACGAAGAAGCAACCTTGTCTATCCCACCATGGCCGTCGCCCAAGAAAGACTTGCCTCACTAGGGTAGATCTTCACGAAGTAGGCGATCTCCTTGCCTTTACAAACTCCTTGGTTCAACTCCACAATCTTGTCGGAGGCTCCCAAGTGACACCTAGCCAATCTAGGAGACACCACTCTCCAAGAAGTAACAAATGGTGTGTTGATGATGAACTCCTTGCTCTTGTGCTTAAAATGATAGTCTTCCCAACACTCAACTCTCTCTCACAGGATTTGAATTTGGTGGAAAGAAGATTTGAGTGGAAAGCAACTTGGGGAAGGCTAGAGATCAAGATTCATATGGTAGGAATGGAATATCTTGACCTGAACACAAGTGTAGGTGGTTCTCTCTCAGAAAATGTATGTTGGAAGTGTAGGCATGTTCTGATGGCTCTCTCCACGAATGAAGAGTGGGTGGAGGGGTATATATAGCCTCCACACAAAATCTAACCGTTACACACAACTTACCAATCTCGGTGGGACCGAATCGTGAAACTCGGTCGGACCAATTTAGCAAATAATGTGACCGTTAGGATTTTCGGTGGGACCGACATGTCAACTCGGTGGGACCGATGTGGTTAGGGTTAGGGCATAACGTAATCTCGGTGAGACCAATTATGCAAACTCGGTGGGACCGATTTTGGTAATAAGCTAACCAGAGAGTTGGTCATGCAAACTCGGTGGGACCGATTCGCTCATCTCGGTTGGACCGGAACGTTACGAAAGGGAAACAGAGAGTTTGCATTGCAATCTCGGTGGGACCAATCGCTCATCTCGGTTGGACCGAAATGTTACGAGGGGAAACAGAGAGATTACAATCCCATCTCAGTGAGACCGAGATCCCTATCGGTGAGACCGATTTGATTAGGGTTTGTGGCAGTGGCTATGACATCTGAACTCGGTGGCGCCGGATAGAAAGAATCGGTGGGGCCGAGTTGGACTTTTGGTTTGGGTCATAAGTGGATATGAGAAAGTAGTTGAGGGCTTTGGAGCATATCACTAAGCATTTTGAGCAAGAGCCTCATTAAGCAACACCTCATCCCTCCTTGATGGTATTGGCTTTTCCTATAGACTCAATGTGATCTTAGAACACTAAAATAGAAAATGTAGAGTCTTGTGCTTTGAGCTTGAGCCAAACCTTTTGTCCTTAGGATTTTGAGGGATCCACTTTTCTCATCCATGCCATGCCAATCATTGAGCTTTCCTGAAATATTTATCTTGAAATAGCATTAGCTCAATGAGCTATATGTTGTTAGGAATTACCAAAACCACCCAGGGATAGTTGCACTTTCAATGTGCAAATCCCGTATTGTCATCAATCCACCAAAAAGGGGGAGATTGTAAGGGCATACTTGTACCTTAGTAGTTTTGGTGATTGATGACAATGCTTTTGTGGACTAATCGTGTGCATTGAGCTTTTTAGATATATCATGACTGAACACAAGACAAATTTGATGCCCCTTGGAGATTATTGAAGACGGCGTTTCTCTATGTTTCTTTTCGGTGGAGTTGAGTCATAGGAAAGCCGTACTATTAAGAGGGGGTCCACATTGGAAAGGTTTGGGTGGAATCTCACGTACACGTTCCTTTTGCACCGCCTTTCCTTTATCTCTTTGGAGTTTCCTCCGCCTCACCGTGTCTCTACGAAATGAAGGACTCTGAGTGTTGCTATTCTCAGGCTGGCGGTAGTACTGATCCCCGGAGTGGTACTACCGCAGGCACCAGCGGTAGTACCGGGCTCCGGCACGGTAGTACCATGTGCTCCCACGGTAGTACCGCTCCTTCTGAGTGGTAGTACCATGAGCTTTGGCCTCGTGCTGCTGCGCAAGCGGTAGTAGGGGTGGATGTAATTTTTTACATCTGCGCCCTACGTGGTAGTACCGTGCTCTGGCGTGGTAGTACCGTGCCGCCTGGCCAGGCACAGCGGCATGAGCGGAAGTAGGGGCGGATGTAATTTTTTACATCCGCACCCTACACGATAGTACCGCACCTGGGTTGCAGTAGTACTGTGTCGGATTTTTGCATCGATAAAATCTCAGCGGAGGTACTCATGGATGTAATTTTTAATATCCGTGCCTACCATGCCTGGACCATGGTAGCCCCGCGGTAGTACCGCACGGGGTCGCGGTAGTACCGCGCCAGCGGTTCTACCGCACCCTGTCGGTGCTCATCTGGTCAAGTCCAGGCTCTACCGCGCCCACTGTAGTACTGCGGGTGAGGGAGTCCTGGATTAGGGGGTATCCGGACAGCCGGACTATGTACAACGTCCGGACTATTGAAGCGTGAAGATACAAGACTCAAGACTTCGGCTCGTGTCCCGATGGGACTTTCCTTGGCGTGGAAGGCAAGCTTGGTGATCCGGATATTATCTTTCCTTCCTTGTAACCGACTCCATGTAAACCCTATCCCTCTCCGGTGTCTATATAAACCGGAGAGGTTGGTCCTTAGAAGGCCGATCACAGTTACAGACATACCATCATAGGCTAGCTCCTAGGGTTTAGCCTCTATGATCTCGTGGTAGATCTACTCTTGTACTACCCATATCATCAATATTAATCAAGCAGGAAGTAGGGTTTTACCTCCATCGAGAGGGCCCGAACCTGGGTAAACATCTGTGTCCCTTGCTTCCTGTTACCATCAGCCTTGACGCACAGATCGGGACCCCCTACCCGAGATCCACCGGTTTTGACACCAACATTGGTGCTTTCACTGAGAGTTCCTCTGTGTTGTCGCTGTCAGGCTCGATGGCTCCTTCAATCGTCATCAACGACGCTGTCCAGGGTGAGACTTTCCTCCCCGGACAGATCTTCGTGTTCGGCGGCTTCGCGCTGCGGGCCAACTCGCTTGGCCACCTGGAGCAGATCGATAGCTATGCCCCTGGACATCAAATCAGGTTCGTAAACCTGAACTACACGGCAGATATCCGTGGAGACTTGATCTTCGACGGATTCGGGCCAGTGCCAGAAGCATTGAACAGTCATGATGAGCACGGCTTAGACCTGTTGTCAGACGTTGCTCGGGATATCACCCCGGCAGAAGCCTCGGATCTAAATCCGGGGCAGGTTTCTTCGCCTAAGGACGGAGGGCTGGACCCCGCCCCGTTGCCGTACCCTCATCGGCGATGGAGCCGAACACAGGTCTCACCTCTGAGGGAGCCTGTGACTCCGGACCCTCGGATCCATATCCGGATGCAGGTTCCCGCACGCGTGCCCCTGAGCCCGTCGAGCCTGGCTAGGCTCCGGTGATGGAGTTCACTGCAGTGTACGTCTTTCAACACTCGCCCTTTGGCGACATGCTAAACTTATTGAAGTCTCTCTCTTTGATAGGAGACTCTGGGCCGAACTACGTCTGGCTTGAGTGGGAAGCAGATGACGATGGAATTCGTTGCCCACCCACCACCCACTTCATTGCCACGATCGACGATTTAACCGACGTGCTTGACTTCGACACTGCTACCTCTTGAGCACTGCGTTGGATTTCCTCGAAGAGGATAGGATGATGCAGCAAAGTAGCATAAGTATTTCCCTCAGTTTTTGAGAACCAAGGTATCAATCCAGTAGGAGACCACGCACAAGTCCCTCGTACCTACACAAAACGATAGCTACTCGCAACCAATGCGATTAGGGGTTGTCAATCCCTTCACGGTCACTTACGAGAGTGAGATCTGATAGAGATGATAAATAATATTTTTGGTATTTTTGATAGATAGATGCAAAGTAAAAAGTAAAAGGCAAAGTAAAAACAAAGCAAGTAAATAAAGCGATAGAGATTGATATGATGAGAATAGACCCGGGGGCCATAGGTTTCACTAGTGGCTTCTCTCAAGAGCATAGATATTCTATGGTGGGTGAACAAATTACTATTGAGCAATTGACAGGATTGAGCATAGTTATGAGCATATCTAGGCAATGATCATGTATATAGGCATCATGTCCGAGACAAGTAGATCGAAACGATTCTGCATCTACTACTATTACTCCACTCATCGACCGCTATCCAGCATGCATCTAGAGTATTAAGTTAAAAACAGAGTAACGCCTTAAGCAAGATGACATGATGTAGAGGGATAAATTCATGCAATATGATAAAAAAACATCTTGTTATCCTCGATGGCAACAATACAATACGTGCCTTGCAACCCTTTCTGTCACTAGGTAAGGACACCGCAAGATTGAACCCAAATCTAAGCACTTCTCCCATTGCAAGAACTACCAATCTAGTTGGCCAAACCAAAAAGGATAATTCGAAGAGACTTGCAAAGATAACTCAATCATACATAAAAGAATTCAGAGAAGAATCAAATATTTTCCATAGATAATACTGGATCATAAACCCATAATTCATCGGTCTCAACAAACACATCGCAAAAAGAAGATTACATCGAATAGATCTCCACAAGAGAGGGGGAGAACATTGTATTGAGATCCAAAAATAGAGAAGAAGCCATCTAGCTACTAGCTATGGACCCGAAGGTCTGAAGTAAACTACTCACACTTCATTAGAGGGGCTATGGTGTTGATGTAGAAGCCCTCCATGGTGGATGCCCCCTCCGGTGGAGCTCCGGAACATGCCCCAAGATGGGATCTCGTGGATACAGAAGGTTGCGGCGGTGAAATTAGGTTTTTGGCTCCTGTTCTATTCGTTTGGGGATACGTAGGTATATATAGGAGGAAGGAGTACGGCGTGGAGCAACAGGGGGCCCATGAGGTAGGGGGGCGCGCCCAAGGGGGCGCCCTCCACCCTCGTGACTGCCTCTGGAACTTCTTGGAGTAGGGTCCAAGTCTCCTGGATCACGTTCGGTGAGAAAATCACGTTCCCGAAGGTTTCATTCCGTTTGGACTCCGTTTGATATTCCGTTTCTTCGAAACACTGAAATATGCAAAAAAAAACAGCAATTCTGGGATGGGCCTCCGGTTAATAGGTTAGTCCCAAAAATAATATAAAAGTGGAAAATAAAGCCCAATATAGTCCAAAACAGTAGATAAAGCAGCATGGAGCAATCAAAAATTATAGATACGTTGGAGACGTATCAGGCATCCCCAAGCTTAATTCCTGCTTGTCCTCAAGTAGGTAAATGATGAAAAAAGAATTTTTGATGCGGAGTGATACTTTGGCATAATTTCAATGTAAATCTTCTTAATTGTGATATGAATATTCAGATTCAAAAGATTCAAGACAAAAGTTCATATTGACATAAAAAATAATAATACTTCAAGCATACGAATCAAAGCAATCATGTCTTCTCAAAATAACATGGCCAAAGAAAGTTATCCCTACAAAATCATATAGTCTAGCTATGCTCCATCTTCCCCATACAAAATATTTAAATCATGCACAACCCCGATGACAAGCCAAGCAAGCGTGAGCCATGGATATATCACTATGTGGAATAGAAGGGTGGTTGTGGAGAACACAAAAAGAGGGAAGATAGTCTCACATCAACTAGGTCTATCAACGGGCTATGGAGATGCCCATCAATAGATATCAATGTGAGTGAGTAGGGATTACCATGCAACAGATGCACTAGAGCTATGAATATATGAAAGCCCTACAACAGAAACTAAGTGGGTGTGCATCCAACTCGCTTGCTCACGAAGACCTAGGGCATTTTGAGGAAGCCCATCATTGGAATATACAAGCCAAGTTCTATAATGAAAAATTCCCATTAGTATATGAAAGTGACAAAATGAGAGACTCTCTATGATGAAGATCTTGGTGCTACTCTGAAGCACAAGTGTGGTAAAAGGATAGTAGCATTGTCCCTTCTCTCTTTTTCTCTCATTTTTTTATTTGGGCCTTTCTCTTTTTTGGCCTCTTTTTATTATTATTATTATTTTCATCCGGAGTCTCATCTCGACTTATGGGGGAATCATAGTCTCCATCATCCTTTCCTCACTTGGGACAATGCTCTAATAATGATGATCATCACACTTTTATTTTTCTTACAACTCAACAATTACAACTCGATACTTAGAACAAAGTATGACTCTATATGAATGCCTCTGGCAGTGTACCGGGATATGCAATGAATCATGAGTGACATGTATGAAAGAATTATGAACGGTGGCTTTGCCACAAATACAATGTCAACTACATGATCATGCTAGCAATATGACAATGATGGAGCATGTCATAATAGACGGAACGGTGGAAAGTTGCATGGCAATATATCTCGGAATGGCTATGGAAATGCCATGATAGGTAGGTATGGTGGCTGTTTTGAGGAAGGTATATGGTGGGTGTATGATACCGGTGAAAAGTGCGCGGTATTAGAGAGGCTAGCAAAGGTGGAAGGATGGGAAAAAGTGTGTATAATCCATGGACTCAACATTAGTCATAAAGAACTCATATACTTATTGCAAAAATCTAGAAGTTATCAAAGCAAAGTATTATGCACATGCTCCTAGGGGGGTAGATTGGTAGGAAAAGACCATCGCTCGTCCCCGACCGCCACTCATAAGGAAGACAATCAATAAATAAATCATGCTCCGAGTTCATCACATAACGGTTCACCATACGTGCATGCTACGGGAATCACAAACTTCAACACAAGTATTCTTTGAATTCACAACTACTTAACTAGCATGACTCTAATATCACCATCTTCATATCTCAAAACAATTATCAAGCATCAAACTTATCTTAATATTCAACGCACTCAAAAGAAAGTTTCACATATCTTGAACACCAAGTATATTAACATTAAGCAAATTACCATGTTATTAACGACTCTCAAAATAATCTAAGTGAAGCATGAGAGATCAATGGTTTCTTTAAAACAAATCCACCACCATGCTCTAAAAGTTATAAGTGAAGCACTAGAGCAAAAATTATCACGCTCAAAAGATATAGGTGAAGCACTATGAGCAAAACTATCAAGCTCAAAAGATATAAGTGAAGCACATAGAGTATTCTAACAAATTCCAATTCATGTATGGCTCTATCAAAGGTGTGTGCAGAAAGTATGATTGTGGTAAACTAACAAGCAAAGACACAAATAATACAAGATGCTCCAAGAAAAACACATATCATGTGGTGAATAAAAATATAGCTCCAAGTAAATTACCGATGGAAGTGGACGAAAGAGGGGATACCTTCCGGGGCATCCCCAAGCTTTGAATTTTTGGTGTCCTTGGATTATCTTGGGGTGCCATGGGCATCCCCAAGCTTAGGCTCTTGCCACTCCTCGTTCCATAATCCATCAAAAGAATTCACCCAAAACTTGAAAACTTCACAACACAAAACTCAACAGAAATCTCGTGAGCTCCGTTAGAGAAAGAAAACAAAAGACTACTTCAAGGTACTGTAATTAACTCATTATTTATTTATATTGGTGTTAAACCTACTGTATTACAACTTCTCTATGGTTTATAAGCTATTTTACTAGCCATAGATTCATCAAAATAAGCAAACAACACACGTAGAACAGAATCTGTCAAAAACAGAACAGTCTGTAGCAATTTGTAACTAACGCAAACTTCTAGACCTCTAAAAATTCTACCAAAATAGGAAGTCCTGTACAAATTGTTTATTGAACAGCACCACAAAGAATCAACGCAAAAGCACGTTCCTGTGATTTAACAAAATTATATTCGTGCGCGCAAAGTTTCTGTTTTTCAGCAGAATCAAATCAACTATCATCGAAGGTTATCCTATAGGTTCTACTTGGCACAAACACTAATTAAAACATAAAACCACATCCAAACAGAAGCTAGATGGATTATTTATTCCTAAACAGAAGCAAAAAACAAAAAAAAACAAAATAGAATTGGGTTGCCTCCCAACAAGCGCTATCTTTTAACGCCCCTAGCTAGGCATAAAAGCAAGGATAGATCTAGGTATTGCCATCTTTGGTAGGCAATCCATAAGTGGCTCTCATGATAGATTCATATTGTAATTTTATTTTCTTTCTAGGGAAGTGTTCCATACCCTTCTTTAAGGGAAATTGGAATCTAATATTTCCTTCCTTCATATCAATAATTGCACCAATCGTTCTAAGGAAAGGTCTACCAAGAATAATAGGACATGAAGGATTGCAATCTATATCAAGAACGATAAAATCTACGGGCACATAATTCCTATTTGCAAAAATAAGAACATCATTAATTCTTCCCATGGGCTTTTTAATAGTGGAATCCGCAAGATGCAAGTTTAGAGAGCAATCATCAAAATCACGGAAATCTAGCAAATCACATAAAGTTTTGGGGAATAGTAGAGACACTAGCACCCAAATCACACAAAGCATGAAACTCATAATCTTTAATTTTAATTCTTATAGTAGGTTCCCACTCATCATAGAGTTTTGTAGGGATAGAAACTTTCAACTCAAGTTTTTTTTCATAAGATTGCATCAAGGCATCAACAATATGTTCGGTAAAGGCCTTATTTTGACTATAAGCATGAGGAGAATCTAGCACGGATTGCAACAAGGAAATACAACCAATCAAAGAGAAATTTTCATAATTAAATTCCTTGAGATCCACAATAGTGGGTTTAGCAACATCTCGGTTTTTATTTATTTCAATCCCACTTTCATCAATTTCATCATCAAGATCTAGAAACTCCGAATTCTTAGAACGCCTTCTAGGTAAGGGAAGATCATATTCAGTTCCATCAAGATTCATATTGAAAAACAAAGATTTAATGGGGGACACATCAATAACTTTTAGATCTTCATCTTGATTTTCATAGGAATTGGAAGAACACGCTTTAATAAAGGCATCTTTGGAAGCACGCATCCTAGCGGTTCTTTCCTTGCACTCATCAATGGAAATTCTCATGGCTTTGAGAGACTCATTGATATCATGCTTAGGAGGAATAGATCTAAGCTTTAAAGAATCAATTTCAAGAGAAATTCTATTAACGTTCCTAGCCAAATCATCAACTTTTAGCAATTTCTCTTCGAGCAAAGCATTAAAATTCTTTTGTGAATTCATAAACTCTTTAACACTACTCTCAAATTCAGAGGGCATCTTATTAAAATTTCCATAAGAGTTGTTGTAGGAATTTCCATAATTATTAGAAGGATTACTAGGATAAGGCCTAGGATTAAAATTCCTTCTATACGCATTGTTTCCAAAACTATTCCTACCAACAAAATTCACATCCATAGATTCTTTATTATTCTCAAGAAAAGTAGACAAAGGCATATCATTGGGATCAAGAGGAGTATTTTTAGGAGCAAACATCTTCATAAGTTCATCCATGTTTTCACTCAAAACATTGATTTCTTCTATAGCATGCATTTTTTTACTAGAAGATCTTTCGGTATGCCATTGAGAATAATTAGCCATAATATTATCAAGCAATTTTGTAGCATCCCCTAACGTAATTTCCATAAACGTGCCTCCCGCGGCCGAATCTAAAAGATTTCTAGAAGCAAAATTCAATCCGGCATAAAAATTTTGTATGATCATCCATAAATTCAAACCATGAGTAGGGCAATTGTGAAGCATCAATTTCATTCTTTCCCAAGATTGGGCAACATGCTCATGATCAAGTTGTTTAAAATTCATAATATCATTCCTAAGAGTGATGATCTTAGCGGGAGGAAAATACTTAGAGATAAAAGCATCTTTTCACTTGTTCCAAGAATCAATACTATTTTTAGGCAAAGATGAAAATCAAACTTTAGCACGATCTCTAAGTGAAAATGGAAATAACTTCAATTTGACAACATTGTTGTCCGTATCTTTCTTCTTTTGCATATCACACAAATCAACAAAACTATTTAGATGAGTAGCAGCATCTTCACTAGGAAGGCTGGCGAATTGATCTTTCATAACAAGATTCAGCAAAGCGGTATTGATTTCACAAGACTCGTCATTATTAAGAGGAGCAATCGGAGTACTAAGGAAATCATTATTATTGGTATTCGAGAAATCACACAATTTGGTATTATCTTGTGCCATGGTAACAAGTAATCCAACACACAAGCAAGCAGAAAGGCAACAGGAAAAAGGCAAACGGGAAAGAGAGGAGGAGATTGGGAAAGAGAGGGCGAATAAAACGGAAAGGGTGAAGTGGGGGAGAGGAAAACGAGAGGCAAATGGCAAATAATGTAATGCGAGAGATAGGGATTGCGATGGGTACTTGGTATAGTTGACTTGCTTGCGTGAGCCTCCCCGGCAACGGCGCCAGAAATTCTTCTTGCTACCTCTTGAGCACTGCGTTGGATTTCCCCGAAGAGGAGAGGATGATGCAGCAAAGTAGCATAAGTATTTCCCTCAGTTTTTGAGAACCAAGGTATCAATCCAGTAGGAGACCACGCACAAGTCCCTTGTACCTACACAAAACGATAGCTACTCGCAACCAACGCGATTAGGGGTTGTCAATCCCTTCACGGTCACTTACGAGAGTGAGATCTGATAGAGATGATAAATAATATTTTTGGTATTTTTGATAGATAGATGCAAAGTAAAAAGTAAAACGCAAAGTAAAAACAAAGCAAGTAAATAAAGCGATAGAGATTGATATGATGAGAATAGACCCGGGGGCCATAGGTTTCACTAGTGGCTTCTCTCAAGAGCATAGATATTCTACGGTGGGTGAACAAATTACTGTTGAGCAATTGACAGAATTGAGCATAGTTATGAGCATATCTAGACAATGATCATGTATATAGGCATCACGTCCGAGACAAGTAGATCGAAACAATTCTGCATCTACTACTATTACTCCACTCATCGACCGCTATCCAGCATGCATCTAGACTATTAAGTTAAAAACAGAGTAACGCCTTAAAAAAACATGATGTAGAGGGATAAATTCATGCAATATGATAAAAAAACATCTTGTTATCCTCAATGGCAACAATACAGTACGTGCCTTGCAACCCTTTCTGTCACTGGGTAAGGACACCGCAAGATTGAACCCAAAGCTAAGCACTTCTTCCATTGCAAGAACTACCAATCTAGTTGGCCAAACCAAAAAGGATAATTCGAAGAGACTTGGAAAGATAACTCAATCATACATAAAAGAATTCAGTGAAGAATCAAATATTTTCCATAGATAATACTGGATCATAAACCCACAATTCATCGATCTCAACAAACACACCGCAAAAAGAAGATTACATCGAATAGATCTCCACAAGAGAGGGGGAGAACATTGTATTGAGATCCAAAAAGAGAGAATAAGCCATCTAGCTACTAGCTATGGACCCGAAGGTCTGAAGTAAACTACTCACACTTCATCGGAGGGGCTATGGTGTTGATGTAGAAGCCCTCCGTGGTGGATGCCCCCTCCGGCGGAGCTCCGGAACAGGCCCCAAGATGGGATCTCGTGGATACAGAAGGTTGCGGCGGTGGAATTAGGTTTTTGGCTCCTGTTCTGTTTGTTTGGGGATACGTAGGTATATATAGGAGGAAGGAGTATGTCGGTGGAGCAAGAGGGGGCCCACGAGGTAGGGGGGCACGTCCAGGGGGGGCGTGCCCTCCACCCTCGTGATCGCCACTGGCACTTCTTGGAGTAGGGTCCAAGTCTCCTAGATCACGTTCGGTGAGAAAATCACATTCCCGAAGGTTTCATTCTGTTTGGACTCTGTTTGATATTCCATTTCTTTGAAACACTGAAATAGGCAAAAAAAACAGCAATTCTGTGCTGGGCCTCCGGTCAATAGGTTAGTCCCAAAAATAATATAAAAGTGGAAAATAAAGCCCAATATAGTCCAAAACAGTAGATAAAGTAGAATGGAGCAATCAAAAATTATAGATACGTTGGAGACGTATCAGACTCCGAAGACATCGACGGTCTGGATGACGATGCAGGAGGACTACAGGGACCACCGTGTACAGGGCGGTGGGCGGCCACCTCCTCATACAATATATATATGGTGGACACCCCAACGGAAACCAGCGGCGGTGAGGCAACGGAGGATAAACCCTCAGGGAGAAAAGCAAAACATGTGCATTATCGGCACCACGCCAAGCCCCGCCACATCAAAAACGGCCCTGGAAACAAGAGCAGTCCGGACGATGCCAAAGAGGAATACCACCCTAGTCAGCCTACACTTAAGCAGGCCGGACCAATGACGATGGGATGCTTGGAGAGGGGCAATCACACACCCCCCTCCGACGACGAGGCAAGCCTCGGCAATGACGAATTCGGCGTACCGGAAGACCTAGTGGAACAAGTTCACTTCAAGCGACGGCTCATGGCTACCGCAAGGAGCTTGCAAAGGAAGCAAGAGCAGCTTACAACTGACCAAGACGTGCTAGAGGATAGGTGGACCAAGATATTGTCCGCCGAAAAGTATGAACTCGGCAGCCCCAATAAAGGGCACACACGGCACAACTGGCTACCTCAACTAGAGCAGGAAAACCACAGGCACGCACACAGGCGCCCACGCATCACTACAGTCCAAGGTGGCAAGAAGCAGACACGAAGAGGCACCCTCAGGCCTCGACACAAAGGTCATAAACATCAAGACAAGGAAGCTGGTGCCAAGTCCGGCAACCCTCAGTCCGCTAAACGGACAAAGAACAACACAAGCCTACTCGACAGAAGCCACACGCTGGATCAGCCGTGTGAAATTCACGGTACCCCCAGAAGGACGGCAAAGCATACCAATAGAGAATGCAGGATCCTCAAAACAAAGCGGTTGGTCGCACACCGGAAGCAATAAGGGGAGATGCCTCGTCAAGACCCCCTCCCCAGAGCATAACAGTACGGCCGACCGCCCAGGACCACATAAACCGCAACAAGTCAATTGCAGTGCCTCTAGACCTAGTAGTTCGGGGGCTCCATAACACACAAAGCACACAAGGGTATGACGCCACAGAAAACATCTCCTAAAAGATGTAAGGCACAAAGGCCAAGTTTTATTGGCCCACCACTCTAAACGATTGTCTTCGGATCACCCAAAAAATGCTACGCCAAAGAATAAATCCTCGTCACCTTCCCACCATACGATAGTTTACCATATGCTAACGGGAAAAACCACGTCGACTAGATTCCACATGGTAAATTACACAGGCCAACCATCTGGACATCCATTGCGGAGTTTGCACTACCTCACGGTCTAAATGGCTGGGCACACCAGGGCCCGACTAGGGACCCTGGGAGCAACAACAAGAGGACACCTAGCTACCTTCAAGCATTTTGCATTTGCAAACTAACGATTGACGTAGAACAGAACTAGCGGCATGGAATTATCCCGGACACACAAAGGAAGGACCATGCAGGTAGAAGGCAGTTCGGATTCATTCTCGATCCACTCACAACCCCCTCCAGTCCGGCCACAACAGGTTCCGCCAAATAACACCTCTTTCCATACATCATACTCATATACATAGACATGTCATCCTACTACAATGCATAGACTTAAATAGCAATTATCGGCTGTCGTTTATCACCGACGCCTCTTTGCCGAAGATGGCAGCCATGCTTCGCGTTCGCCTGGTTGTACCAGGGGCTCCACAGTATGGAAATAAAGTCTAACCACCTTTTCGGTTGTTCGGCACCCCGAAATTATAGCACTATATGCATCTGCTCCGAATCATGTCTTGGGTCATTGGTTGGGTTTGCCCGGCTCCCATGTTTTGGTACCTTACGTTCCGTTCTATCGGCTAAGGTAGCGCTGGGAGAACTACTGAGATTGTGTCCCGGTTTAGCCGGACGAGCACCTTAGTAGAGAAAGCCGAAAACCGACTGTCATGATGAAGCGAGAGCAGGTCCGCTGTTCGAGAGGTTATAAAATCCTTATAGATTTATTCTGCACAACGCCATTATAAATGCTAAGTGCGACGGATCGGTCTTCTGGTCAGGCGCCAATAGAGCCCCTAGTTCGGCCTTCCGAACACTAGGGGTTGCGCCGACCATACTCGAATTCCTATGGCTAAGTGAGAGTAATAAAGCCTTATAGTCCGATTGCCTGGTTCGCGGAAAGATACACCTCCTTAAAAGGACCCAACTATGGGATAAAGAGCGTTCAGATATATCCCGAACACCCCCGTATCCTTTTTTACGAGGGGGCAGAAGCCGACGACTGGCCAACTCCTAGAATTTGCATATAATAAACAGCCGCACAGAAAGAACATATGTTCAAATAAAACAGGCAATATATAATAAACATGCCATTATCCCATATTACAACAAGCGGCACAAATACCCTCAGGGAAATATGATGTCTTTAGCACACTTGCCCGCCACAAGGCGGGCCCCTTTCATCACACCCTCATAATACAGCTCGGGCTTGCGGTGCTCATCACACCTTCTCCGCGTCAAGCCTCCCCCAATGCACTTTCGCATGGGCAAACGCCATACGCGCGCCTTCTATGCAGACTGATCGCTTGATAGCATCAAGCCGAGGACAGGCGCCCACAATCCGCCTGACGAGTGTGAAGTAGCTGCTTGGAATCGGCTCCGCAGGCCATAGCCGGACAGCTAAGTCCTTCATGGCTAGTTCGGCTGCCTGGTGCAGTTCGACCAGTTGTTTCATCTGATCGATAAATGGCACCAGATAGTTCAGCACCAAATACTGCGACCAGAAATCCCCCTCCGCAGTCTTCTTCTCCTCGGTGCGGTAGAATTGAGAGGCATCTAATATGCTGCGAGGAAGATCCGCAAAACCCCAGGAAAAATAAGAATTCAGCTTGCCGCTTGGATTCTTCACATTCTAAGATATACAAAGCTAAGAATACAGAAGGCCTTACCAGCCGCCACTTTCCGGGCCTCCTGAATGTCCCGTGCAGCACCTCGGGCTTCTTCCCGAGCACCTTCTGCATCCTTGAGAGCTTGGGCAAGCTCGGATTCTTTCCTTTCTAGACTCTGCTCCAAGCCCTCGCTTTTCTTCACAGCTTCCTGGAGCTCTTGCTCAGCTGTGATAACCCTGGCCTCGTGTTTTTCACGAAGCGCATGTTCGGCCTCAGCCTTCTTGTTGGCATCAGCCAAAGCTTTCTTTAGTGCCTCGTATTCGGCACCCGCTCCTAGAGCACACAATACTAAAAAAATTATTCTGCACAACCATTCGTTCGTGCCAACTCCAAGACAAATGTTTTCAACATACCTTGCTTGTCTTCCAGTTGCTTCCTCACACGGTCGAGTTCCTCCTTGGCTCGTGCAAGGCTCTGCTTCAATTCGGACACTTCCATATTGAAAGCGGTCGTCCTCTCTGCGGATGCCTGTTTTCACACCAAAGGGTATACATTATTTACATAGGCTCCTGCGAAGGCATGGGGTTTGATCACCTGCCAGGCTCTGTCTCCTCCGCCGGATAGTGCATCAGGGGCTACTACTCATATTATGACAATTCCTCAAGGGTTTCCTAGGAAATATACCTCAAAAGCCTTTATAAGGCTAAGGCAGGACACGTTCAGCCCGCTCTCGACGGACTGAATCCTTTCAACCACCTCGCCCATAAGGGCCTGATGCTCATCGATAATAGACGCGTTCTTCAACGCTGTCGATAGATCGCCAGGCAGCTCTGCTCGAACAGAGGACGTCGATAGCGTAGGCAGGCCCCCCGCCATCAGGGGTGGCTGCTCGCTCGATCCCGGAACCCTAGAGGTCCCGGGGGCCGTATCCATCCCCGTGTGTTCGGCACCAGGGATATGTCCTCCCTGGTCTGGGTCTTGTCGAGATGACACCTCAGTGTCGCGCCCAGACTTGGGGGAAGGGGCCTGCAGAGGCGTCTCGCTTGCCAAAGCGTCCGAGTCCAGTGAATCCTCCGACGAGGACTAGCCGGCGCAGGACCTTGCCGGACTATGCAATATATAGGCAACAGTCAAAACTACTACACCCAAAAACAATCCCGGACGCATATGCATGTTCGGATACTTACGACTTCTCCAGGGGCTGGGCCCTGGGATCCCACTCCGGGCTGCCATCGGTAGCCGTGGGGGATGCCCCTGGGAGGGAATTTTTCCCCCTCTTGGGCGATTCGGCCTCCAGAGAGGTGGAGGTCATCCTCTTCCTCCCACCATCAGAGTGAGGCTCATCCTCCTCTGCTACCTCCTCCTCGCCCTCGGACGAAGAATCGTCGCTGGAATCTTCGGATTTGGTGTCCGAAGCCTCGCAACGGCGAAGGCCACCCCGGGTCTTCTTGACCTTCTTGGAGACCTCTTTCTTTGGTGCCTTGTAAGGCGCGGGGACCAGCATCTTCATCAAAAGAGGTCCAGCCGCTTCCTCCGGCAGGGGGGCTGGACAATGTATCCGCTCCACCTTCTTTATCCATCCCTGAGGTTGCAATGAAACACGATTAAGGTGTCTCTCGCATGACATGCCAACTGAGGCATGAATAGACAGAGTGCGGCTGTGACTTACCGAGCTTGGAGAATGGGGTGATCAATACCCACGGTCCTCGGCGGGGCCCGGCCACGATTTGCCGGACTTAAAGAGCACCTTCCAGATATCCTTGTGGGAGGAATCATAAAGCTCCCGAAGGGTTTGGTGCTCAGCCGGGTCGAATTCCCATAAGGTACAAGCTCGACACTGACAAGGGAGAACCAGGCGAACTAGCATCACCTGGACTATGTCAACGAGTTTGACGTCCCTATCGACCACACCCTGAATGCGCGTCTGGAGCAGTAACAGCTCGTCGGATGGGCACCAGTTCAGGCCCTTCTCGGGCCAGGATGTGAGCCGCAGTGGAGCTCCAGATCTGAACTCTGGAGCTACCGCCCACTTCTTGCCGCATGGTTCGGTGATATAGAACCACTGCTGCTGCCACTCCTTGATGGAGTCGTTGAAAGCGCCTTTCGGCCAAACGGCCTCGGGCATCTTGCTTACCATGGCGCCGCCACACTCGGCATGTTCGCCACTCACCACCTTGGGCTTCACATTGAGATCTTCAGCCATAGGCCGAAGTGAGGTGGGATCCGGAGAAAAGCCTCGCACACGACGATGAACGTCGAGATGTTGAGGAAGGAGTTGGGGGAAAGATCATGAAAATTGATCCCGTAGTAATACATGACTCCCCGAACGAACGGGTGAAGGGGAAACCCGAGCCCATGGACAAAATGGGGAAGGAACACGACTCTCTCATGAGATTCCGGAGTAGGGACGACTTGTCCCGCCTGTGGAAGACGGTGACTGATCTTCTGGGCCAGATACCCGGCTCCCCGGAGCTTCTTTATGTCCTTCTCCTGGACTGTTGAGGCCATCCATCTACCTCCTGCTCCGAATCCGGACATCTTCGGGAAACTTCCCTTCAACGGGGAAGAAGAGTGCTTGGGCGTTAGGGCTCGCACAGAGGGGAATGAGCTAGCGGGAGGGAAGGCGTGGGTAAAAGAGAAAGGAACCTGACCTCCTTATAAAGGCGATAGTCCCCACTTGCCTGGTGGAACCCATCTGCCTCCCACTTGCCGCGGTTAGCAGCAGGGTTAGATTACCCATACCCGTATTGATGAGAATCCCGTGATAAGGGGACACGTTTTCTGCTTTGACGAGATGTGTCAAAGAAACCACCTTGCGATACGCGTTGTAGCTGGTTGTGGGAAAACGGATCAAATAATGATCCGACCGTAATAACATATCACGTCATCAGGAAAAAAATGTCAGCAGATGGCCTTTGTGAAATATCATTCCCTCTATGGTGGCATATGAAGACCATCTTACAGATCCGGACACGGTGTACGTGTTTGATGACTACTTTGGAGTATTCGGAGGAGGAATCTGCCTTGCAATGCCGAAGACAATACTGCGCGCTAGACTCATCGTCATTGAAGCCTGGTTCAGGGGCTACTGAGGGAGTCCTAGATTAGGGGGTATCCGGACAGCCGGACTGTGTACAACGTTCAAACTATTGAAGCGTGAAGATACAAGACTCAAGACTTCGTCCCGTGTCCGGATGGGACTTTCCTTGGCGTGGAAGGCAAGCTTGGTGATCCGGATATTATCTTTCCTTCCTTGTAACCGACTCCATGTAAACCCTAGCCCTCTCCAGTGTCTATATAAACCGGAGAGGTTGGTCCTTAGAAGGCCGATCACAATTACAATCATACCATCATAGGCTAGCTCCTAGGGTTTAGCCTCTACGATCTCGTGGTAGATATACTCTTGTACTACCCATATCATCAATATTAATCAAGCAGGAAGTAGGGTTTCACCTCCATCGAGAGGGCCCGAACCTGGGTAAACATCTATGTCCCTTGCTTCCTGTTACCATCAGCCTTGACGCACAGATCGGGACCCCCTACCCGAGATCCGCCAGTTTTGACACCGACAGCGGGGCACCGCTGTAGTATCGTAGGCCCGTGCGGTAGTACCGCTCCTGTGTTGAGGTAGTACCGCGGGTCACGGGCTGAGTGGTGGGTAACGGTTGGAATTGTCCCCCCACTATATGAAGGGGTCTTCTTCTCCAAGAAGACTTACCTCTTCCATCCCCAAGCTCCATTGTTGCTCCAAGCTCCATTTTCGCCCGATATCTCTCCCTAGCCAATCAAACTTGTTGATTTGCTCAGGATTGGTTGAGAAGGCCCCGATCTACACTTCCACCAAGAGAAATTTGATTCCCCCCACCAATCCCCTTGCGGATCTTGTTACTCTTGGGTGTTTGAGCACCCTAGACGGTTGAGGTCACCGCGGAGCCATAGTCCATTGTGGCGAAGCTTCGTGGTGTCGTTGGGAGCCTCCAATTAAGTTGTGGAGATAGCCCCAACCTTGTTTGTAAAGGTTCGATCACCGCCTCCAAGGGCACCAATAGTGGAATCACGGCTTCTCGCATTGTGTGAGGGCGTGAGGAGAATACGGTGGCCCTAGTGGCTTCTTGGGGAGCATTGTGCCTCCACACCGCTCCAACGGAGACGTACTTCCCCTCAAAGGGAAGGAACTTCGGTAACACATCCTCGTCTCCATCGGTTCCACCCTTGGTTATCTCTTACCTTTACTTTTGCAAGTTTTATTGTGGTCTTTCCCTTGCTTGCATGTGTGCTTGTTGTTGTTGCATCATATATGTTGCTCACCTAGTTGCATATCTAGCCAACCTACTTTGATGCAATGTTTAATTTGGTAAAGAAAAGCTAAAAATTGTTAGTTGCCTATTCACCCCCCCCCTCTAGTCAACTATATCGATCCTTTCGATTTTAAACTCAAATCACTCAGGAGAGAGGGTTGCTCTCATAATCTTCTCGGAATCACACAGAGCAGCCAACGGAAAAAGTTGGAGAGGTGTGTCTATTTATAGCTGCAGCCTTCCCTGATGGGAAACAACCATTTTTGGACACGTGGTCCAGCCAATGGCCAACCAACATGTTCTCAACGTTGGATCCAAACCAGCTCACAGAAGGGTCTCAACCTCCCCACCCGCTCCTCCCCCTCCCCCCGCCGCTAGCCACTCCGGCTACGGCGGCCACCTCCCCGCCGCCAGCCACTCCGGCTACGGCGGCCACCTCCCCGCCCCTAGCCGCTCCAGCTACGGCGTTCACCCTCCCCCTCTCTCCGCTCGCTGGCGCGCCCCCTCCGTCGCCTTTCCACATGGGTTCGAGTCCGCGCTCCGTGACCTCGTCCTTCCAGGGCGAGCGCCCGGTCGTCTCCGGGCTGGGCCTCTCGTCCGCATCTCCGTCGGTGAGCTCGGGCGCGGCCGGCGCCGGGAGTCCGCAGGCGGGGCTGCTGGAAGGCCCCGAGGGCGGTCCGTCTCGTCGGATCACGTCGTGGCAGCCGGCGCCGGCGTCCAAGCGGACTCTTTGAAAGCGTCGGCGCGAGGATCGTCCCGTGGCCGAGGCCCCTCGTCGCCCGTCGCCCGGCCGCGCCGACATCTCGCCGGAGATGAGGGATCGCTGCTTCAAGTGCCTTGAGAAGGGTCATTTCCTCAAAGATTGCACGAACAAGGTGGTGTGCCTCCGCTGTGGCTTGCCTGGTCACATCGCCAGCCAGTGCAAAAGGCCACGCAGCCCGTCACCGCTCGACGACCTCCGGCGTGACACCGTTGCCAAGGCCGCCAGATTCTCGGCGGGCGGGCGCGTGGACCCGTGCGCTGGCCCCTCCAGGATGCCGTTGCCGGCGCCGCCCGCTCGTACGCCTCCCCCCCCCCTCCTGTCGTCGTGCCCGCTTCGGCGCCTTGGCCACGCCCTGCGCCGCCGCAGCTGGTGGTGTCTAGGGACTTGGAATCGGGGCCGACCGAGCTATGCGTCGTTCGAAGATCCAGGGCCATGGTGGAGCTCGAGGGCCGGCTTCACAACGCCATGGTGGTCTTTGCGAGCGGTGACAAGTCTGAGTTGTCGCCAGAGTTGATGCTTCGGGCGTTGCAAGAGAAGAGGGGCATCTCGCCTGATAGGGTCTCAGTGCACAGGTTCTCGCCGGAGGACTTCTTGGTTGTCTTCGCTCGGCAGGAAGACAGGACTAGAGTGGGCCTTCAGCCGGTGTTGGAGTTCGGAGGATTCAGGTTCACGTTCAGGCGCTGGATCAGGCAGAACCAGGCTGTGTTCGCGGCTCTGAGGATCAGGGTCAGCTTGGAGCTGGAGGGGATCCCCCCCCCCATGCCTGGGAGCTCGATGTGGTGGAGAGCCTCCTAGGCGGTTCGTGCTTCGTCGAGTCCATTGCTCCCGAGACGTCGTCGCGGTCGGATTTGGCCTCTTTCAAGCTGACTGCTTGGACGGCCGATCCTGAGTCGATTCCCACACGCCGGTGGCTGGCGGTGCCGGAGCCGGAAGAGCAGCGGGAGGTTTACATGCCAAAGACTCTGCAGTATCGAGTTCTGATTCATCTGGGCACGGTCACCACGTTCCTTGAGGCGGAAGAGCCTTGGTTTCTCACTGGCGCTTCGTCGGGAAGCGGCCAGAGCGGTGTGCCTGAGTCAGACCTGGACTTGGGTAGAGGCGGGACGACACGCAGATGCGATTGGCAGTTTGGCATCCGTGATCACCGCGGCGACAATCTACCGGGGCGCACGGGCGGGCACTCCTTCGCTGCGGTGGTGGCTGATGGCCGGCCTTCGGCGGATTGGCAGCTCCCCCCATTGGATCCGGTGCAGCTTGCGGGGCCGGGTGGGCCTACTCTGCCGGTTCAGGACAGGCTGACCTCACGCCGATCCGCTTTTGACCGCCTTGGGGGCGCGGCGGGCCGTTTGGTGGCAGCAGCTGGCTCGGGCGATGGGATTTCAAATCAGCTGGGCACCATTGCGCATTCCCTGGCTGAGCGACAGGTGGTTGGTGATCCCGAAAGCGTTGTGGCCTCCCCGGCTCTGCCAGCTGGTGACCACACCTCTGTCCCAATTCTGGTGGTGGTCGATTCGAGGAGTGCGGTGCCGGTCGCGGATCAGGATCAGGCGCCCATTGGGGCGCAGCAAGCGGGTGGGCCATGCGTGGTGGCTCGGTCGCATGACGCCCGGTCAGTTTTCCCTTTGGTGCCACCCGAGGCGTGCGTCGTGACAGGCCCGGCGCCAACTACCACGCCTTCGGTGGAAGCATCCTGGGGGGGGCCTGTCGTGGATGAGGCGGGCCCTTTGGCTGACTCCGGGGCGGGACAGGCGCAGGCGTTGGTTGTGGTGGGACCGACGGCTGTTCCGGATTCCGTGCCGCAGCCCACAGCCACGGCGATTGGCCACTGCAACACGCTGCATGCTACTGTGGAGATTCCACTGCAGGAGACGGGCCCGCAAATGATTGGGGGTGTTCCCCCGGCTTGTGAGGGCATGCAGACACACGTGGCGGCTCCAGAGGATCGCGCACTTGCGCTGGTCAATTCCAACGTGAACGAGGGCATGCAACAGCGGACTCAGGGTGGCGAGGGGGGAATGACTCCACAGGAAGTGATCGCTTATGGCAAACTGAAGTGCTTTTGCAAATCCTTGGCCAGGAAACTCGCACCGCCTATCCTCTTGGAGGTCCAATCCTCTCTTCGGTCGGATGCAGAGCCCTTCACTCCACGAAGGGGTACGAGGAGTGCTAAAAGAGCACCGGCGACCAAGTCCAAAGCCACGCAGGCTGAGAACGTTCTCATGCGTGCCCTCGGTCTGGTTCCGGAGGATCTAGAGGGAAACGAAGACACTATCGCCGAGCTTGCTGAGATCTTTGACTCACCCATGAGGGAACAACACGTGAAGGTGATCGCCGCACTCTTTGGCAAGGAGGTGCCGACAGCTTCGGCTGCAAATTCGGGTGGTGTGGAGGTGTTGAGTGCGGCCTGATCCACCTTGGCTGTTGGGGTGTTGGGGTGTTTCCATCGCTTCCATGGATTGGAACCCTCAAGTGATGTGTTGGAACGTGAGGGGACTTAACAACCCCGCCAAGAGGAATGCTGTCCGGGAGTTCGTTGTCGAGTCTAAGGTGAATCTAGTGTGTCTTCAAGAAACAAAGATTGATGTATTTGACCCTTTTTTAGTGATGCAATGTATTGGGCCATCGTTCGATGGTTTTGCCTACTTGCCCGCGTTGGATACTAGGGGCGGAATCCTGCTGGGTTGGTGCAGTGCATGTCTAACTATTAGCAACATCATTTGCGACACTAATTTCCTCTCCGGCTTGGTGCATAGTAGAGATGGATCGGAGTGGTGGCTCTCGGTGGTGTACGGCCCTCAAGGGGATGAGCTCAAGACACAGTTCCTAGTCGAGCTCCAGCATCGCAGGGACATGTTCCCCGGACCTTGGATGGTCCTTGGGGACTTCAACATGATCCTTCGCGCCAATCAGAAGAATAACCATAATCTTCACAGAAGTATGATGAGAAAGTTCAAATCGTTTGTGGATAACAACGAGTTCAAGGAGTTATACATGCATGGCAGACGCTTCACGTGGTCCAACGAAAGGGATCACGTGGTTTTGACAAAGATTGAGCGGGTCCTTGTCTCGGTCGACTGGGAGCTCAATTTCCCTGATGTGCTGCTGCAAGCCTTATCCTCAAACATCTCGGATCATGCGCCACTTCACTTGTCCACTTCAGCTCCTTTTTGCCCTAAGCGCAGATTCCGGTTCGAAATCTTTTGGGCGCGGCTGGACGGGTTTGAGCAGGCAGTGAAAGATGCTTGGGTCTGCGAGGAAGAATTTGTTCATCCTTTCAAGAGGCTCAACTCGCTACTTAGGAGAGTAGCCTCTGGCCTCCAAGTTTGGGGTCAGAAAAAGACCGGCAACATCAAAATTCAGATGGCGATTGCCAACTACGTCATTTTGAAGTTGGATAAAGCTATGGAGACTCGGCGCCTGGATTGGAGGGAGAGGTGGTTGAGGAGGACGCTCAAACATGCTCTCTTGGGACTGGCCTCTCTACAACGTACCATCGAAAGGCAACGTTCGCGTTTGAGATGGATTCGCGAAGGGGATGCGAACACCAAGCTATTCCAAGCGGTGGCTAACGGCAGGAGAACCAAGAATTTCATTCCCCACATCAGGTATAACGGTGAATTAGTCTCACAACAAGAGAGGAAGGAGGAGATTTTCACGGAGGCTTTCGAACAGTTGCTGGGGCACGCTCACGCCAGGGAGGCTGACATTGATCTTGATTTTCTGGACATGGCTGAGCTCGACCTCTCGGAACTTGACGCTATTTTCACTGAAGAAGAAGTTTGGAGCGCGATAAAGGAGATGCACCCGGAGAGGGCCCCCGGCCTGGACGGGTTCACGGCTGCATTCTATCTAAAGGCATGGCCGATCATTAAGCACGAGATCATGGAGGTGTTCCACAAGCTTTACATCGGAGATGGTCGCGGTTTTGGCAAGCTCAACAGAGCCCACATCGTTCTTATCCCGAAGAAGTCGGACGCGGAGGAGGTGGGCGACTTTCGGCCCATTAGTCTACCCCATAGCGTGGCTAAGATCTTTGCCAAATTGCTTGCCAACAGAGCGAGGCGAAGGATGAAAGATATAGTAACTGTCAATCAATCCGCATTCATCTGTGGGAGGCACTTGTACGACAACTTTCTCCTGGTGAGGCAAGTAGCCAGGAAGCTGCACTCTCGCAAGGAGACCAGCGTCTTCCTGAAGTTGGACATCTCCAGGGCTTTTGACTCCCTCAACTGGTCGTTCCTGCTGGATGTGATGAGGCGCAAAGGTTTCGGATCGAAGTGGTGTACATGGATTGCCATCCTGCTGCGGACTGCCTCCACCAAGGTGATCGTCAATGGGGTTCCTGGTAGAAGCTTCACCCACGCCAAGGGACTCAGGCAGGGGGATCCCATCTCTCCACTGCTGTTTGTCATCGCTATGGACGTGCTGTCGCGCATCGTGATCAAGGCCGCCAATCTGGGCATCATCAGCAACCTCCCGGGCATTGCAGCACACCAAACGGTGTCTATCTACGCTAACGATGTGGTGCTGTTTCTCAAACCCTCGCCGCTGGATCTAGCTTTTGTCAAGATGACGCTCCAGATGTTTGGCGAGGCTTCCGTCCTGAGGATCAACTACAACAAATCCATGGCCATCATGATTCAAGGGGAGGACAGTGATAGTGCCCGGGTTGTATCCATTTTGCAATGTCGGATGGGCGCTTTCCCTTGCAAATACCTCGGCCTTCAACTGGGCATTAAGAGGCTTTCAAGAGCAGACTGGCAGCCCATGCTTGACCATGCCAAAAGTTTCGCCCCCGCTTGGCAAAGGGGCCTGATTCATCGGCCGGGACGCTTAGTGCTTGTTAAGGCGGTGATCGCAGCTAAACCCATCCATCATTTTATGGTCACTGAAGCGCCGGTCTGGGTTCTGGAAGAGATTGAACAATGGATGCATTCGTTCTTTTGGGCCGGCAAAGAGAAAGTGAACGGTGGTCAATG
This sequence comes from Triticum dicoccoides, assembly GCF_002162155.2. Classification (NCBI taxonomy): domain Eukaryota; kingdom Viridiplantae; phylum Streptophyta; class Magnoliopsida; order Poales; family Poaceae; genus Triticum; species Triticum dicoccoides. The sequence goes on from NC_041389.1 coordinate 351,177,867, forward strand.
TCTCGTGGCTTGGAGCACGGTGTGTAAACCCACTGCGCTTGGTGGGCTGGGCGTCCGCAACCTTCAGCTTCAGGGACTAGCCTTGCGGGTCCGGTGGGAGTGGCTTCGCAGGACTGATCCAGACAGACCATGGCAAGGTTTGCCGATGGCGGTGGATAGAGAGGCCCGGCAGGTCTTCGATAGCCTAGTGCAAATTTCAGTGGGCAGAGGCAGTAGGGTTCTGTTCTGGAGAGATAGATGGATCCACGGTTTCGCGGCGAAGGACATCGTACCACTCATTCATGCTCAAGTCGCCACACGCACGATCAACCAACGCACGGTGGAGGAAGGCCTTTCAGATGGGCGCTGGCTACTTGACATTAGCGGAGAGGTGAACTTTGTCGGCCACATGCAACTCATGCACCTCAATCTTGCGATAAGCACGATCAACCGCGACCCCGCCTGTGAAGACAGTTTCTCCTGGCCAAAGACGCGAGGAAAACAAGTCTGTCGACTTGGATTTCATTTCCATAACTTACCCTAGAGGTCTGCCATCTAGAACCAGGGGTAGAAATTTCCATAGTGGATGGCATGTCACAGAATGCAACGTTATGCAAACGAGCATAACTTTCGGATATAAAAGAATGAGAGGCTCCTGTATCGAAAAGAACAGATGCCGGGTGGCAGTTAACAAGAAGCGTACCGAGAACGACGTTGGGATCCTCTTGAGCTTCTTCGGCAGAGATACAGTTGACATGGCCACGTGAAGCGGTGACCGGCTTGGCGTGGAATATTTTTCCTGTCGGCTTGCCACGGCCAACAGCTTTAGCAGACTGGTTGGGGTTGGTCTGGGGGCACTCACGCATATAGTGACCAGATTCCCCACACTTGAAACAAGTCACGGAACTGGTACGTGGAGGAACATTGTTAGTTGGACCCCCATAGGGCTTGGCTGGAGCAGACTGTTGAACGGGGCGAGGCGCCTGGAAGGATGGCCTCGGTGTAAACCTGGGTGGCAGGGCGGTGTTGGGTACCCACACGCGGCGCTTCTGAGGACCAGCACCGGATGAGGAACCCATGTCACGGCCATGCTTGCGTGTTGCGTCATAGTCAGTCTGACCAGTTTCGGCACTGATGGCTTTGTTGACAAGTTTCTGAAAAGTTGTGCACTCATGCAGACGGAGGTCACGGCGAAGCTCAGGACTAAGGCCCTTACGGAACCTTGCTTGCTTCTTGGCATCGGTAGACACTTCCTCGGTTGCATATCGTGCGAGATTACCAAACTCCCTGCTGTAAGCATCCACAGAAAGTCGGCCTTGGGTGAAACTGCAAAATTCTTCACGTTTACGGTCCATGAGACCCTCCGGAATGTGATGTTCACGGAAAGCCTCGCTGAATTCAGCCCAAGTAGTGACATGGCCCGCTGGGCGCATAGCTCCATAATTCTCCCACCATAGACTGGCGGGGCCTTCAAGATGATATGCAGCAAAGGTGACCTTGTCAGCCTCCGCTACCAGCGCAGAACGCAGTTTATGAGAGATACTGCGAAGCCAGTCATCAGCGTCGAGGGGCTCGACAGAGTGGTGGAACGTGGGTGGATGTAATTTGATGAAATCACTGAGTGACACCACGTTAGTCCTCTGATGGTGTGCTGTGTTCTGTTCAATACGCTCCAACAAACGGTTGGTCTCCCGCTTGTTTCTCTCAGCTTCCATCATAACCTCGGCTAGTGAAGGAGGATGAGGCAGATTTGCATCCCTGGCTTCACTGCCTTCGGCCTGCTCTTGAGAAGCAGGGTTAGCGCGCGTGTTGACCATCCTAGGTAAACAAGACAATGATTTAGTCAGGATGATAAAATTCCGACATAGGGTAAAATGTAAGGAATAACTCGAAATGCAAGATGATCATCCGTATGACATGGTAGATACAGAAACTGCTTCTTTATTCCATCGTCATACACACCATACAGGGTTTAGTACAAGACCAAACAAGTACTATTACGGTGAAAAGAGGATTACATCTCATCGGAGGCATTCCAAGCTCCTATACATTATTTTTCAACACCTCCGGAAGGAGTACAAACTAGGTCATATCCCACGAGTCACGCGGGACGATAGACGACACAGCTAGTGCGAACTAGTGATACTACCACTGACTCAGACCGATCCGTAGTAGTCCTCGTAGAAGTCACCTCCATAGCCTGGAAGCTCAACATGATCATCCGGAAACAGACGATCTCGCGGAGCTTGTGGACCATAGGGGCTAGGATGAGGCCTTGGACCAACAAACGGTGGCCTGCGGGGACCGCGAGGTGGGGTGATGCCTCCTACATCACGCCAAACCATCACGTCTGGCAGAGCAGATCTCACAGGATAGAGATCGCGCATATCTGAGAATCCAGCTTGCACCGCCGGTGCAAACCGAGTCAAAGTGGCCCAGTGGTCAGCACGGGTATTAAAGAGCTCTAACCTCAAGGCCCGATTTTCACGGTCCTTATCCTCGAGCATCTCAGCAGTGGTGCGAGTCCGTGAATCCTCCTGAGTGGGGTCAGCATAGATAGCCTGGAGATACCCTTGTGCTCCCGGAAGTGATCCTGGCATATACCGGAAATCAGAGTCCCGAAATAGACCAGATCTGACTCGCATAATGGTCATCATAGAGTAGGCGGCGTCCTGCACAGCCATCTCAATAGTAACCCCGAGTCCATAGGAGCAGTGAAGAGGCTCGGTGGATCCAGGATAAGATGGAAATATCCTGACAGTGCAGAGATACTGGCTTTGATTGAAGTCCCGAAATTGCTCTTCGACCGTGTACTCGGGATACCAGCGGTATCCAGCCTCAGTCATTACCCTGACCAACTTGGCAGTATGGCCGGGTACATCTAGGCATTGAGTCAGGCGAACCACTTGATTGAGGTCGCGAGTGGCCATCTGAAAGCACAATCATAATGCAAGGGCATTAGAATTCTAGCGAAATTTCGGCAGCATAACAGCTGTAAATGCTCAAGAAGGATTTTGAGACATTTGACAAAGAATTTCATACACACTCAACATCATCATATCAAAGTTCTGAATCCATTCTAACAACATAATGTGGTAGTAGAACTGAACTAGGCTTGTATCCATCAAACTTATAAGGTACTACTGATTAGTAACACGTGATCCTGATAGAGAGAATAGATCCTAATTCCTTAATCCCCGGTAGAAGAATGGACTGACTCAGATCAGAATGTCATGAGATAAAGGAGTAAAAAGAGCCTTACGTTCCAACCCACAAACAATTCCCCTACATATAACTAAAGAATTTCTAGACTCAACATCGACCAGTTTGGCTTGGAGAACCTACAGGCAGCCTGGCTCTGATGCCAACGCTGTCAGGACCCCGACTCGATGTCACATCGATCTAGCCGATAACACCTCATATCACTTTGCGGCCTCACGCACGGTATCCCCACGGGTGTCGCCTTACCTTTGCCCGGGACCGTTTGCGCCTTTTGGCTCACGTATATGATAGTGTCGCTAGCATCCATATGATAAAGAGCCCGGGCTGACATGACTAGTCGTAAACCCAAAGTGGCACAGACTTACAGGGACAGGCATCCATGACCCAGCTTCGAACGTGTCGGTCATCAGCAAGTGGGTCCGGGCTGTAGCACTGGGCTAGCAGGACTCCGGTAAACCGGGCTGTAGCGGGCTAACAGGACTCCGGTACTCAAAGCGTGACATTTCCCAGAAGGGACAGACACAGGAACGAAGAAGGACACATGCCGGCCAGCCTAGGTGTTCCAGAGCAGTAGCAAGCTACCATGGCTCAGCGGTAACACTAGGAGACATTTCCCGGTAAGAGAGGCTACTAAAGATAAACAACTAGATAGTCAGATCCCACACATACCAAGCATTTCAATCATACACACAATATGCTCGATATGTGCAAATACAACGAAGCATCACAACATGACTCTATGACACAAGTACTTTATTTAAGGCTCAGTGAGCCATACATAACATACACACAAAGGTACGGGTCTCACGACCCAACATACAAGTCATACAATCATACAAGCCAGCAGCGGAAGTAACTTGTCTGAGTACAGACAACTAGTAAAATAAAAGAGGCTTGGAAAGCCTCTGGCTATACTATGTGGTCCTTCACAAGCTCAGGGTCACCACCTGGGTCTTTAGCCTACTCGTTGATGTCAACGTCTATATAGAACCCATCAGAAGGGGTTGCAGCGTCTTCTGTAAAAATGTAGATTATAGCAACATGAGTACAAAGGTACTCAGCAAGACTTACATCAGATCCTACATACATGCATAGTATCAAGAAGGGTTGGTGGAGTTATTGCAGCAAGCCAGCTTTGACTCTTGGCTAGGCTATCCTACGATACTTCAACTTGAAATAGTTTTGCGCACACGAGTCCACTATTCACCACTTCAATACACTACCGAGGATCCACCTCCGTCCTCCTACGGAGGAGCCATCCTCGGCACTCACACTTATCTTGAGGCTTTTAGTAGTTTCCATTTACTTGTCTATGAACTGTATAGGCAACCAAGTAGTCCTTTACCGCGGACGCGGCTATTCGAATAGATCATGTTAACCCTGCAGGGGGTACTTCTTCATACACGCTCTCACCACTTACCGCCGTTTACACGACATGTACTCGGCAACCTTCAAGCGGAAGCCCAACGTGGGTGTCGGCCACGACCTACCTAATCACCTAAGCCTCCAGTCCAGGTTTATCGCCTATTCAGGTTCCATCCGCAGGGAGTCCGGCCGAGGTTTCCCATACGGCCCCGAACGATGTGAACAGGGTTCCCGAGATACCTAACGGGTATTCGGTACACCCTGCCACGTACCTACCGCATCACAGCCCACCCCTACGGTCAGCGCTGTCCACGGCCTCCAGTAGGCTACAAACACCAGAAACTACTTGCAACTCCTGGACGGAGAACTAGGGTGAATAAGAAGTCGAGAGGGTCCATTGGTTTCGGGCCCAATGCATGGTAGTAGCTGATTCTTAAATCACACATACAGATCTCAGTGCTTAAGGTCGGCTTCAATGAAACAACCCACCATGTACTCCTACATGGCCTCTCATCGATACCTTTACCAAATCGTGTTCACCACACCACTCTCATTACCGACATAATCATTTCACTCTAGCCCATCACCCAGATGAACCAGACCTGACACGACTCTAAGCATAGCAGGCATAGCAAGGTAGGAACAACACATACATATGGCTCAATCAACTCCTACCCATGCTAGTGGGTTTCATCTAGTTACTGTGGCAATGACAGGTCATGCAGAGGAAATGGGTTCAACTACCGTAGCACACAGCAGTTTGAATCGCGTTGTCTTAATGCAGTAAAAGAGAGCAGGAGCGAGAACATGGGATTGTATCGATATGATCAAATGGTTGGTTGCTTGCCTGATGGTTCGATGCACTGATACGGTTCTTCGTTAGGGTAATCACGGTACTCCTCGGAGGCAGAACCTGTCGCAAAGGACACCGATACACAACCATCACCAAACAATGTGCAACAATATGATGCATGCATGAAACATGGCAATATGAGTGTGTTGGGCTAATGCAACTAAAACCAGAAGGGTTTGAACAAATTTGAATCAAAGATTCAAATTTCAAACTCAAACATGGCCTTTTAAAGTGCTTTTCCTTGTTCTGCTTAAAACATCAATTTAAGTTGTTTGATCATGCATGAAAATAGTACAGATGGATAGATTGGATTTTTCTGATCATTTTTCATATATAATTTGTCCAATTTGGAGTTACAGAATAAAAGTTATGAATTTTTGAAGTTTAAATTATATTCTGGAATTTCCTGATTTAAATTAAATCCAGAAAATCAATTACTGCGTCAGCCTGACGTCAGTGTGACGTCAGTAGGTCAACGGAACAGGTCTGGGTCAAACCTGACAGTGGGTCCCGCATGTCAGGGTGATTATTTTAATTAAAATTTAATTAAAACTAATCCTGTTTAATTAACAGGGCTGGGCCCCACCTGTCATTGACTCAGGGGAGTCAACCAGGGCCCACCCGTGGTCAAAGTCAAAGCCAGCGACGCCGGCGTTTAGCCGCCGGCGAGCCCGACGCGGCGGCGGGAGTGGTTTTGGCCATTTCGGCCACCAAATGGGCCGCGGAGACCACCGGAGTGGAGCTGAGGACAAACCGCAGCTCTTGGCGGAGTCCGTTGGGGTCGGGGTGGCCGGAGTTGGCGCCGGCGACGACTTTGGCGGCCACCGGGGCTCGGTTGAAGATGAACTTGGCGCTAGAGGGGTCGGTGAGGCTCGTGGAGTAGCTAGCTAGGTGTTGCGGGACTCGGTGAGTAAGATGGACACCATCTTGTGGCCGGAGTGTGGCCGGAAGCACGTCGGCGACGAGATCCGCAGCGGTGCGGGCGTGTGATCCTCGTGCGGTGGCTACACGGCTCAGGAATGAGAGAGAGAGGGTCGGAGGAGTAGCTAGGCTCACAGCGCTCCCGTAGAGGCCACCGGCGAGGTCGGGGACGAGCTGAGGCGGCGACGGCGTTGAAGGGGATCTCCGGCGACGGTGAGCTCGGGCGAGGTCGGTGTGGTGGTCTCGGGCCGCACGAGCACACGGGGCTCGGCTAGCTCGATGAAGTGGACGGCGGCGGAGCTCCTGGACACGGTGGCACGGCGTGGGGTGGACGGAGGGCGTGGCTACGGCGAGGGGGTGGCGGCGATGGCGTCGGCCATGGCTGGGGCGTGCGAGGGGGAGGAGCTGGAGAGGAGAGGGGG
>NC_041389.1:351184848-351192408 GCF_002162155.2 Triticum dicoccoides
CGGCGTGGGGTGGACGGAGGGCGTGGCTACGGCGAGGGGGTGGCGGCGATGGCGTCGGCCATGGCTGGGGCGTGCAAGGGGGAGGAGCTGGAGAGGAGAGGGGGTGTCTGAGGGGTTCGGGGGAGAGAGGGAGGCCGATCCACGGCGTTAGCCGGGCGAGGGAGGCGGCGAGGCGGCGAGCAGGTGCGTGGCACCCATGCGGTGCTCGCCGTCGAGCACCTGCCTGCCTGCCTGGCCGGAAGCAGCTCGCTGGCGCGGTGCTGGGCTGGGCCGGCAGGTGGGCCGGTACTGGGCGACAGGTAAGTTTTTCCCCTTTTTTTCTGTTTCTGTTTTTATTTAATATATCTGCAACTTTGTTTGAATTTAATAAAATACCTAGGCAACTTCAAAAATCACCAAATTACTCCTGGTCCAATGTTGGATTATTTCCAACATGAAACATTTTAGTTTGGAGATATTTGAGCATTTAAATATTTTATATAATTTTAAATGCCCAAATTCAAATATTTATGATTTAATTCAAAAACCCTAAGATGGCCTAGGAAAATGTGCACCACTTTTGGCAGAGGTTCTGAACCAAGACAAAAATGATGGGCATTTTAGAAGGGCATTTCAGGTTCATTGAAAATTATTTTAGTAACCCTAGTTGGTTTCAGAGGGGACTGGGGGTTCTGTCATCCCCATTTCAAGTTTCTGATGAAAGAGTAAACATGATGCAACACTCTAATGCATGACTAGCTAGGGTGTGACAACTCACCCCCACTCAAAAGAATCTCGTCCCGAGATTTGGGTTCCTCCGGAAAGAAGGCGGGGTACTCGAGTCGAAGACGATCTTCCCTTTCCCAAGTTGCTTCATCCTCGGAATGGTGCGACCATTGAACCTTGAGAAACTTGATATTATGACGTCGAGTGGTACGCTCGGCCCGATCGAGGATACGAATGGGGTACTCTCGGTATGTAAGATTATCTTGGAGATCAAGCGTTTCGTAGTCCACTCCACGGATAGGATCCTAGAAGCAACGCCTGAGTTCAGAAACGTGGAAGACATCGTGGACTCTGGAGAGATGCGGAGGTAGTTCCAACTGGTAGGCAACTTCTCCTCGTTTGGCAAGAATGCGAAAAGGTCCAATGTAACGAGGAGCCAATTTGCCTTTGATACCGAAACGATGGGTTCCCTTCAGAGGGGTGACCCGAAGATAAGCCTTCTCGTCAACCTCGAAAGTCATAGCCTTATGTTTTCGGTCATATTGACTCTTTTGACGAGATTGGGCTGTTTTCAACTTTTCACGAACGATGCGAACTTGTTCTTCTGCTTCCTGAATCATATCCGGGCCAAAGAATTGTCTTTCCCCGGTCTCTGACCAGTTAAGGGGTGTTCGACACCGTCGTCCATAGAGAACTTCAAAAGGGGCTTTACCCAAGCTAGATTCATAGCTGTTGTTATAAGCGAATTCGGCAAATGGAAGGCACTTCTCCCAATCCATTCCGAATGAGATAACAGAGGCTCGAAGCATGTCTTCTAGAATCTGGTTGACGCGTTCCACTTGACCGCTCGACTGAGGGTGGAAGGCGGTGCTAAAGGAGAGACGGGTTCCCATAGCATTTTGGAAACTTTCCCAAAATCGAGAGGTGAAAAGACTTCCTCAATCCGAGTTAATTTCCAACGGAACACCATGGAGGGACACTATTCGGGAGATGTATAAGTCTGCCAGCTGACTAGCGGTTATACTCTCACGAACAGGTAAGAAATGGGCTACTTTGGAAAGACGATCGACCACGACGAAAATAGCATTATTCCCTCTCTTGGTCCTGGGAAAACCGGTAATGAAATCCATGCCAATTTTATCCCATTTCCATTCAGGAATAGCTAGGGGTTGAAGGGTGCCAGCAGGCCGTTGATGCTCTGCTTTTACACGACGACAGACGTCGCAATTAGCAATATACTGAGCAATTTCTCTCTTCATCCTAGTCCACCAGAACCTCTGGCGTAGGTCCTGATACATCTTAGTACCACCGGGATGAATAGTGAGAGGAGATTCATGAGCCTCCCTAAGGATCAACTGCCGTAGATGCTGGTTCTTGGGAACCACTAGACGGTTCTCAAAGTACACAACACCATGATCATTTGTGGAGAAACAACTAGCACCTCCGCTAGCAATGTTCTCCTTGATCTTAGCTATTCCCTTATCTCGCTTCTGGGCAGCAATGATTTGATCCGTAAGAGTAGGTTTCGCCACCAAGGTGGAAAGAAATCCTTGAGGAACAATGTGGAGGTTAAGCTTCCGAAATTCCTCATGGAGAAGCGGTTGACTTTGTTGTAACATCAGATTGTTACAATAAGATTTACGACTTAGCGCATCAGCCATGACGTTGCCTTTCCCTGGGGTGTAGGTTATTCCTAAGTCGAAATCTGTGATCAACTCGACCCAACGTCTTTGCCTGAGATTCAAATCCGGTTGGGTGAAGATGTACTTCAGACTTTGGTGATCAGTGAATATTTCGCAACGATTACCGAGGAGGTAATGTCGCCAGGTCTTAAGTGCATAGACTACGGCTGCAAGCTCTAGATCATGGGTAGGATAATTCTCCTCATGTGGGTGCAATTGCCGTGAAGCGTAGGCAATTACGTGTCGATCTTGCATGAGAATGCAACCTAGTCCTTGTCGCGAGGCGTCGCAGTAGATAACAAAGTCCTTAGAGAAGTCTGGCGGTACCAGTACGGGAGCAGAAGTCAGGTGTCTTTTCAGTTCCTGAAAGTTGTGCTCACATTGTGGAGTCCACTCGAACTTCTTATCTTTCTTGAGGAGTTCGGTTAGAGGTTTAGCAACCTTGGAGAAGTTCTCGACAAAGCGACGACAATAGCTCGCTAAGCCCAGAAAGCTCCGAACTTGCTTGACCGATTCAGGTGGAGTCCAATTAAGGACGGCTTGAACTTGCTCAGGGTTAACAGCAATACCTTTACCAGATATTACATGACCCAGATAGGTCACTTCTGACAACCAGAATTCACATTTAGAAAATTTGGCATAAAGGCGATGCTCTCGAAGTTTCTGCAACACTAGCCTTAGATGTTCGGCATGTTCTTCCTCGTTCTTGGAGTAGATGAGTATATCATCGAGGTAAACCACGACGAATTTATCCAAATACTCCATGAAGATTGAGTTCATTAACCGAGAAAAGGTGGCTGGAGCGTTGGTTAAACCGAAGGACATGACGGTGTACTCGTATTGGCCATAACGAGTAACAAAGGCCGTTTTAGGAATGTCCCCGTTTCTGATTTTGATTTGATGGTAGCCCAACCTCAAATCCATTTTGGAGAAGACTGAGGATCTAGCGAGCTGATCGTACAGGTCGTTGATCCTGGGAAGTGGATATTTGTTCTTGATTGTGACCAAATTGACAGGTCGGTAATCTACAACCATCCGGTCCGTACCATCCTTCTTCTTGACGAATAGGACGGGGCAAGCCCACGGAGAAGAGCTAGGTCGGATGAAACCCTTTTTCAAGGACTCATCGAGTTGTTTCTTAAGCTCGGCTAGTTCTAGGGGTGCCATCTTATAAGGTCTTCTAGCAATCGGAACGGTTCCTGGAATGAGGTCTATTACAAACTCAACATCCCTGTCAGGTGGAACACCTGGCAATTCCTCTGGAAAGACATCCGGGAAGTCACGGACTACCGGAACATCCTCAAGGTCTGGCAAAGGGCTGGCGTTAAGAGAATATAATTGTCGCTTGGCTATTCGGGTCAAGACATTGACTATCTTTCCCGAAGGATGGGTGAGTTGAACAGTCCTAGAGAAGCAATCGATTTGGGCATGATGAGCCGACATCCAGTCCATACCCAGAATGATATTAATATCTGAAGATTTAAGGGCTATCAAAGACGCGAGGAAAACAAGTCTGTCGACTTGGATTTCATTTCCATAACTTACCCTAGAGGTCTGCCATCTAGAACCAGGGGTAGAAATTTCCATAGTGGATGGCATGTCACAGAATGCAACGTTATGCAAACGAGCATAACTTTTGGATATAAAAGAATGAGAGGCTCCTGTATCGAAAAGAACAGATGCCGGGTGGCAGTTAACAAGAAGCGTACCGAGAACGACGTTGGGATCCTCTTGAGCTTCTTCGGCAGAGATACAGTTGACATGGCCACGTGAAGCGGTGACCGGCTTGGCGTGGAATATTTTTCCTGTCGGCTTGCCACGGCCAACAGCTTTAGCAGACTGGTTGGGGTTGGTCTGGGGACACTCACGCATATAGTGACCAGATTCCCCACACTTGAAACAAGTCACGGAACTGGTACGTGGAGGAGCATTGTTAGTTGGACCCCCATAGGGCTTGGCTGGAGCAGACTGTTGAACGGGGCGAGGCGCCTGGAAGGATGGCCTCGGTGTAAACCTGGGTGGCAGGGCGGTGTTGGGTACCCACACGCGGCGCTTCTGAGGACCAGCACCGGATGAGGAACCCATGTCACGGCCATGCTTGCGTGTTGCGTCATAGTCCGTCTGACCAGTTTCGGCACTGATGGCTTTGTTGACAAGTTTCTGAAAAGATGTGCACTCATGCAGACGGAGGTCGCGGCGAAGCTCAGGACTAAGGCCCTTACGGAACCTTGCTTGCTTCTTGGCATCGGTAGACACTTCCTCGGTTGCATATCGTGCGAGATTACCAAACTCCCTGCTGTAAGCATCCACAGAAAGTCGGCCTTGGGTGAAACTGCAAAATTCTTCACGTTTACGGTCCATGAGACCCTCCGGAATGTGATGTTCACGGAAAGCCTCGCTGAATTCAGCCCAAGTAGTGACATGGCCCGCTGGGCGCATAGCTCCATAATTCTCCCACCATAGACTGGCGGGGCCTTCAAGATGATATGCAGCAAAGGTGACCTTGTCAGCCTCCGCTACCAGCGCGGAACGCAGTTTATGAGAGATACTGCGAAGCCAGTCATCAGCGTCGAGAGGCTCGACAGAGTGGTGGAACGTGGGTGGATGTAATTTGATGAAATCACTGAGTGACACCATGTTAGTCCTCTGATGGTGTGCTGTGTTCTGTTCAATACGCTCCAACAAACGGTTGGTCTCCCGCTTGTTTCTCTTAGCTTCCATCATAACCTCGGCTAGTGAAGGAGGATGAGGCAGATTTGCATCCCTGGCTTCACTGCCTTCGGCCTGCTCTTGAGAAGCAGGGTTAGCGCGCGTGTTGACCATCCTAGGTAAACAAGACAATGATTTAGTCAGGATGATAAAATTCCGACATAGGGTAAAATGTAAGGAATAACTCGAAATGCAAGATGATCATCCGTATGACATGGTAGATACAGAAACTGCTTCTTTATTCCATCGTCATACACACCATACAGGGTTTAGTACAAGACCAAACAAGTACTATTACGGTGAAAAGAGGATTACATCTCATCGGAGGCATTCCAAGCTCCTATACATTATTTTTCAACACCTCCGGAAGGAGTACAAACTAGGTCATATCCCACGAGTCACGCGGGACGATAGACGACACGGCTAGTGCGAACTAGTGATACTACCACTGACTCAGACCGATCCGTAGTAGTCCTCGTAGAAGTCACCTCCATAGCCTGGAAGCTCAACATGATCATCCGGAAACAGACGATCTCGCGGAGCTTGTGGACCATAGGGGCTAGGATGAGGCCTTGGACCAACAAACGGTGGCCTGCGGGGACCGCGAGGTGGGGTGATGCCTCCTACATCACGCCAAACCATCACGTCTGGCAGAGCAGATCTCACAGGATAGAGATCGCGCATATCTGAGAATCCAGCTTGCACCGCCGGTGCAAACCGAGTCAAAGTGGCCCAGTGGTCAGCACGGGTATTGAAGAGCTCTAACCTCAAGGCCCGATTTTCACGGTCCTTATCCTCGAGCATCTCAGCAGTGGTGCGAGTCCGTGAATCCTCCTGAGTGGGGTCAGCATAGATAGCCTGGAGATACCCTTGTGCTCCCGGAAGTGATCCTGGCATATACCGGAAATCAGAGTCCCGAAATAGACCAGATCTGACTCGCATAATGGTCATCATAGAGTAGGCGGCGTCCTGCACAGCCATCTCAATAGTAACCCCGAGTCCATAGGAGCAGTGAAGAGGCTCGGTGGATCCAGGATAAGATGGAAATATCCTGACAGTGCAGAGATACTGGCTTTGATTGAAGTCCCGAAATTGCTCTTCGACCGTGTACTCGGGATACCAGCGGTATCCAGCCTCAGTCATTACCCTGACCAACTTGGCAGTATGGCCGGGTACATCTAGGCATCGAGTCAGGCGAACCACTTGATTGAGGTCGCGAGTGGCCATCTGAAAGCACAATCATAATGCAAGGGCATTAGAATTCTAGCGAAATTTCGGCAGCATAACAGCTGTAAATGCTCAAGAAGGATTTTGAGACATTTGACAAAGAATTTCATACACACTCAACATCATCATATCAAAGTTTTGAATCCATTCTAACAACATAATGTGGTAGTAGAACTGAACTAGGCTTGTATCCATCAAACTTATAAGGTACTACTGATTAGTAACACGTGATCCTGATAGAGAGAATAGATCCTAATTCCTTAATCCCCGGTAGAAGAATGGACTGACTCAGATCAGAATGTCATGAGATAAAGGAGTAAAAAGAGCCTTACGTTCCAACCCACAAACAATTCCCCTACATATAACTAAAGAATTTCTAGACTCAACATCGACTAGTTTGGCTTGGAGAACCTACAGGCAGCCTGGCTCTGATGCCAACGCTGTCAGGACCCCGACTCGATGTCACATCGATCTAGCCGATAACACCTCATATCACTTTGCGGCCTCACGCACGGTATCCCCACGGGTGTCGCCTTACCTTTGCCCGGGACCGTTTGCGCCTTTTGGCTCACGTATATGATAGTGTCGCTAGCATCCATATGATAAAGAGCCTGGACTGACATGACTAGTCGTAAACCCAAAGTGGCACAGACTTACAGGGACAGGCATCCATGACCCAGCTTCGAACGTGTCGGTCATCAGCAAGTGGGTCCGGGCTGTAGCACTGGGCTAGCAGGACTCCGGTAAACCGGGCTGTAGCGGGCTAACAGGACTCCGGTACTCAAAGCGTGACATTTCCCAGAAGGGACAGACACAGGAACGAAGAAGGACACATGCCGGCCAGCCTAAATGTTCCAGAGCAGTAGCAAGCTACCATGGCTCAGCGGTAACACTAGGAGACATTTCCCGGTAAGAGAGGCTACTAAAGATAAACAACTAGATAGTCAGATCCCACACATACCAAGCATTTCAATCATACACACAATATGCTCGATATGTGCAAATACAACGAAGCATCACAACATGACTCTACGACACAAGTACTTTATTTAAGGCTCAGGGAGCCATACATAACATACACAAAGGTACGGGTCTCACGACCCAACATACAAGTCATACAGTCATACAAACCAGCAGCGGAAGTAACTTGTCTGAGTACAGACAACTAGTAAAATAAAAGAGGCTTGGGAAGCCTAGCTATACTACAAGGTCCTTCACAAGCTCAGGGTCACCACCT
>NC_041389.1:351195274-351223719 GCF_002162155.2 Triticum dicoccoides
GCTCCTGGACACGGTGGCACGGCGTGGGGTGGACGGAGGGCGTGGCTACGGCGAGGGGGTGGCGGCGATGGCGTCGGCCATGGCTGGGGCGTGCGAGGGGGAGGAGCTGGAGAGGAGAGGGGGTGTCTGAGGGGTTCGGGGGAGAGAGGGAGGCCGATCCACGGCGTTAGCCGGGCGAGGGAGGCGGCGAGGCGGCGAGCAGGTGCGTGGCACCCATGCGGTGCTCGCCGTCGAGCACCTGCCTGCCTGCCTGGCCGGAAGCAGCTCGCTGGCGCGGTGCTGGGCTGGGCCGGCAGGTGGGCCGGTACTGGGTGACAGGTAAGTTTTTCCCCTTTTTTCTGTTTCTGTTTTTATTTAATATATCTGCAACTTTGTTTGAATTTAATAAAATACCTAGGCAACTTCAAAAATCACCAAATTACTCCTGGTCCAATGTTGGATTATTTCCAACATGAAACATTTTAGTTTGGAGATATTTGAGCATTTAAATATTTTATATAATTTTAAATGCCCAAATTCAAATATTTATGATTTAATTCAAAAACCCTAAGATGGCCTAGGAAAATGTGCACCACTTTTGGCAGAGGTTCTGAACCAAGACAAAAATGATGGGCATTTTAGAAGGGCATTTCAGGTTCATTGAAAATTATTTTAGTAACCCTAGTTGGTTTCAGAGGGGACTGGGGGTTCTGTCATCCCCATTTCAAGTTTCTGATGAAAGAGTAAACATGATGCAACACTCTAATGCATGACTAGCTAGGGTGTGACAGCAGCAGTAACATTACTTGAGGAACAAGTAATGCTAATGTTGGAAATATGCCCTAGAGGCAATAATAAAAGTATTATTATATTTCATTGTTCATGATAATTGTCTTTTATTCATGCTATAACTGTATTATCCGGAAATCGTAATACACGTGTGAATACTTAGACCACACAATGTCCCTGGTAAGCCTCTAGTTGACCAGCTCGTTGTGATCAACAGATAGTCATGGTTTCCTGACTATGGACATTGGATGTCATTGATAACGGGATCACATCATTAGGAGAATGATGTGATGGACAAGACCCAATCCTAAGCATAGCATAAAAGATCGTGTAGTTCGTTTTGCTAGAGCTTTGCAAGTGTCAAGTATCTCTTCCTTCGACCATGAGATCGTGTAACTCCCGGATACCATAAGAGTGCCTTGGGTATACCAAACGTCACAACGTAACTGGGTGACTATAAAGGTGCATTACAGGTATCTCCGAAAGTAGCTGTTGGGTTGACACGGATCGAGACTGGGATTTGTCACTCCGTATGACGGAGAGGTATCTCTGGGCCCACTCGGTAATGCATCATCATATTGAGCTCAATGTGACCAAGGTGTTGGACACGGGATCATGCATTACGGTACGAGTAAAGTGACTTGCCGGAAACGAGACTGAACAAGGTATTGGGATACCGACGATCGAGTCTCGGGCAAGTAACGTACCGATTGACAAAGGGAATTGCATACAGGGTTTGATCGAATCCTCGACATAGTGGTTCATCCGATGACAACATCGAGGAGCATGTGGGAGCCATCATGGGTATCCAGATCCCGCTGATGGTTATTGACTGAGAGATTCTCGGTCATGTCTGCATGTCTCCCGAACCCGTAGGGTCTACACACTTAAGGTTCAGTTACGCTAGGGTTATAGGGATATGTATATGCAGTAACCCGAATGTTGTTCGGAGTCCCGGATGAGATCCCGGACGTCACGAGGAGTTCCGGAATGGTCCGGAGGTAAAGATTTATATATGGGAAGTCCTGTTTCGGGCATCGGGACAAGTTTCGGGGTTATCGGTATTGTACCGGGACCACCGGAAGGGTCCCGGGGGTCCACCGGGTGGGTCCACCTGTCCCGGGGGGCCACATGGGCTGTGTGGGGGTGCGCCTTGGCCTAATGGGCCAAGGGCACCAGCCCCACATAGGCCCATGTGCCTAGGGTTCAAGGGGGGCAAGAGTCCTAGGAGGGTAAGGCACCTCCTAGGTGCCTTGGGGGGAGGGAAAACCCCCCTTGGCCGCCGCACCCCCTAGGAGATTTGATCTCCTAGGGCCGGCCACCCCCCCTTGGCACCCCTATATATAGTGGGGGGAGAGGAGGGACTTCATACCTGAACGCCCTGGCCTTTTGTTGCCTCCTTCTTCCTCCCCAACACCTCCTCCACCTCCATAGTGCTTAGCGAAGCTCTGCCGGAGTACTGCAGCTCCACCAACACCACGCCGTCGTGCTGCTGCTGGTGCCATCTCCCTCAACCTCTCCTCCCTTCCTTGCTGGATCAAGAAGGAGGAGATGTGGCTGTTCCGTACGTGTGTTGAACGCGGAGGTGCCGTCCGTTCGGCGCAGGTCATCGGTGATTTGGATCACGTCGAGTACGACTACATCATCACCTTGCAAGCTTCCGCACGCGATCTACAAGTGGTATGTAGATGCAAACTCTCTCCCTAGACTCGTTGCTTAGATGAACTCATAGATGGATCTTGGTGAAACCGTAGGAAAAATTTTAACTTTCTGCAACGTTCCCCATCAGTGGCATCATGAGCTAGGTCTATGCGTAGTTCTCTTTGCACGAGTAGAACACAACTTTGTTGTGGGCGTGGATTTTGTCATCTTACTTGCCTCTACTAGTCTTTTCTTGCTCAACGGTATTGTGGGATGAAGCGGCCCGGACCAACCTTACACGTACACTTACGTGAGACCGGTTCCACCAACTGACATGCACAAGTTGCATAAGGTGGCTGGCGGGTGTCTGTCTCTCCCACCTTAGTTGGAGCGGAATCGATGAACAGGGCCCTTATGAAGGGTAAATAGAAGTTGACAAAAACACGTTGTGGTGATTCGTAGGTAAGAAAACGTTCTTGCTAGAACCCAATTGCAGCCACGTAAAAGATGCAACAACAATTAGAGGACGTCTAACTTGTTTTTGCAGCGATTGATCATGTGATGTGATATGGCCAGAAGTTGTGATGAATGATGAATTGTGATGTATGAGATCATGTTCTTTGTAATAGGATTCACGACTTGCATGTCGATGAGTATGACAACCGGCAGGAGCCATAGGAGTTGTCATTATTTTTTGTATGACCTGCGTGTCATTGAATAACGTCATGTAAACTACTTTACTTTATTGCTAAACGTTAGTCATAGAAGTAGAAGTAGTCGTTGGCGTGACAACTTCATGAAGACACGATGATGGAGATCATGATGATGGAGATCATGGTGTCAAGCCGGTGACAAGATGATCATGGAGCCCCGAAGATGAAGATCAATGGAGCTATATGATATTGGCCATATCATGTCACAACTATATAATTGCATGTGATGTTTATTATGTATTATGCATCTTGTTTACTTAGGACGACGGTAGTAAATAGGATGATCCCTTATAAAATTTCAAGAAGTGTTCTCCCCTAACTGTGCACCGTTGCTACAGTTCATCGTTTCTAAGCACCACGTGATGATCGGGTGTGATGGATTCTTACGTTCACATACAACGGGTGTAAGACAGTTTTACACAGCGAAAACACTTAGGGTTAACTTGACGAGCCTAGCATGTGCAGACATGGCCTCGGAACACGGAGACCGAAAGGTCGAACACGAGTCGTATGGAAGATACGATCAACATGAAAATGTTCACCGACGATGACTAGTCTGTCTCACGTGATGATCGGACACGGGCCAGTCGACTCGGATCGTGTAACACTTAGATGACTAAAGGGATGTCTAATCTAAGTGGGAGTTCATAATTTGATTAGAACTTTATTATCATGAACTTAGTCTAAAACCTTTGCAAATATGTCTTGTAGATCAATGGCCAACGCTAATGTCAACATGAACTTCAACGCGTTCCTAGAGAAAACCAAGCTGAAAGATGATGGCAGCAACTATACGGACTGGGTCCGGAACCTGAGGATCATCCTCATAGCTGCCAGGAAACAATATGTCCTAGAAGGACCGCTAGGTGACGCTCCCGTCCCAGAGAACCAAGACATTATGAATGCTTGGCAGTCTCGCGCTGGTGATTACTCCCTCGTTCAGTGCGGCATGCTTTACAGCTTAGAACCGGGGCTCCAAAAGCGTTTTGAGCATCACGGAGCATATGAGATGTTCGAAGAGCTGAAACTAGTTTTCCAAGCTCATGCCCGGGTCGAGAGATATGATGTCTCCGACAAGTTCTACAGTTGTAAGATGGAGGAAAACAGTTCTGTCAGTGAGCACATCCTGAAGATGTCTGGGTTGCACAACCGTATGACCCAGCTGAACATTAACCTCCCAGATGAGGCGGTCATTGACAGAATCCTCCAGTCGCTCCCACCAAGCTACAAGAGCTTTGTGATGAACTACAACATGCAGGGAATGGAAAAGACCATTCTTGAAGTGTTCTCGATGCTGAAGTCAGCAGAGGCTGAAATCAAGAAAGAACATCAAGTGTTGATGGTCAATAAGACCACTAAGTTCAAGAAGGGCAAGGGTAAGAAGAACTTCAAGAAGGACGGCAAAGATGTTGCCGCGCCTGGTAAGCCAGTTACCGGGAAGAAGTCAAAGTATGGACCCAAGCCTGAGACTGAGTGCTTTTATTGCAAGGGGAAGGGTCACTGGAAGCGGAACTGCCCCAAATACTTAGCGGATAAGAAGGCCGGAAACACCAAAGGTATATTTGATATACATGTGATTGATGTGTACCTTACCAGTACTCGTAGTAACTCCTGGGTATTTGATACCGGTGCCGTTGCTCATATTTGTAACTCACAGCAGGAGCTGCGGAATAAACGGAGACTGGCGAAGGACGAGGTGACGATGCGCGTCGGGAATGGTTCCAGAGTCGATGTGATCGCCGTCGGCACGCTGCCTCTACATTTACCTACGGGATTAGTTTTGAACCTTAATAATTGTTATTTAGTGCCAAGTTTGAGCATGAACATTGTATCTGGATCTCGTTTAATACGAGATGGCTACTCATTTAAGTCCGAGAATAATGGTTGTTCGATTTATATGAGAGATATGTTTTATGGTCATGCTCCGATGGTCAATGGTTTATTCTTAATGAATCTCGAGCGTAATATTACACATGTTCATAGTGTAGATGCCAAAAGATTTAAAGTTGATAACGATAGTCCCACATACTTGTGGCACTGCCGCCTTGGTCACATTGGTGTCAAGCGCATGAAGAAGCTCCATGCCGATGGACTTTTAGAGTCTCTTGATTATGAATCGTTTGACACGTGCGAACCATGCCTCTTAGGTAAAATGACCAAGACTCCGTTCTCCGGAACAATGGAACGAGCAACCAACTTGTTGGAAATCATACATACCGATGTGTGCGGTCCAATGAGCGTTGAGGCTCGCGGAGGATATCGTTATGTTCTCACTCTCACAGATGACTTGAGTAGATATGGGTATGTCTACTTAATGAAACACAAGTCTGAGACCTTTGAAAAGTTCAAGGAATTTCAGAATGAGGTAGAGAATCAACGTGACCGAAAGATAAAATTCTTACGATCAGATCGTGGAGGAGAATACTTAAGTCACGAATTTGGTACACACTTAAAGAAATGTGGAATCGTTTCACAGCTCACGCCGCCTGGAACACCTCAGCGAAACGGTGTGTCAGAACGTCGTAATCGCACTCTATTGGATATGGTGCGGTCTATGATGTCTCTTACCGATTTACCGCTATCATTTTGGGGATACGCTCTAGAGACAGCTACATTCACTTTAAATAGGGCACCGTCTAAATCCGTTGAGACGACACCGTATGAATTATGGTTTGGAAAGAAACCTAAGCTGTCGTTTCTAAAAAGTTTGGGGATGCGAAGCTTATGTCAAGAAACTTCAACCTGAAAAGCTCGAACCCAAGTCGGAAAAAATGCGTATTCATAGGATACCCTAAGGAAACTATAGGGTATACCTTCTACTTAAGATCCGAAGGCAAGATCTTTGTTGCCAAGAACGGATGCTTTCTGGAAAAAGAGTTTCTCTCGAAAGAAGTAAGTGGGAGGAAAGTAGAACTCGATGAAGTACTACCTCTTGAGCGGGATAGTGACGCAGCACAGGAAACCATTCCTGTGATGCCCACACCAACTGAAGAGGAAAACCATGATAATGATCAAGGTACTTCGGATCAAGTTACTGCTGAACTTCGTAGGTCCACAAGGACACGTTCCGCACCAGAGTGGTACGGCAACCCTGTCCTGGAAATCATGTTGTTAGACAACAATGAACCTTCGAACTATGAAGAAGCAATGACGGGCCCGGATTCCAACAAATGGCTTGAAGCCATGAAATCCGAGATAGAATCCATGTATGAAAACAAAGTATGGACTTTGACAGACTTGCCCGATGATTGGCGAGCGATAGAAAACAAATGGATCTTTAAGAAGAAGACGGACGCGGATGGTAATGTTACCATCTATAAAGCTCGACTTGTCGCTAAGGGTTATCGACAGGTTCAAGGGATTGACTACGACGAGACATTCTCTCCCGTAGCGAAGCTAAAGTCCGTCCGAATCATGTTAGCAATTGCCGCATACTATGATTATGAGATATGGCAGATGGACGTCAAAACAGCATTCCTTAACGGGCATCTTAAGGAAGAACTGTATATGATGCAGCCGGAAAGTTTTTGTCGATCCTCAGAACGCTAACAAAGTATGCAAGCTCCAGCGATCCATTTATGGACTGGTGCAAGCATCTCGGAGTTGGAACATTCGCTTTGATGAGATGATCAAAGCGTTTGGGTTTATGCAGACTTATGGAGAAGCCTGCGTTTACAAGAAAGTGAGTGGGAGCTCTGTAGCATTTCTCATATTATATGTAGATGACATACTCCTGATGGGAAATAATATAGAATTTCTGGACAGCATTAAGGCCTACTTGAATAAGTGTTTTTCAATGAAGGACCTTGGAGAAGCTGCTTATATATTAGGCATCAAGATCTATAGAGATAGATCGAGACGCCTCATAGGTCTTTCACAAAGTACATACCTTGATAAGATTTTGAAGAGATTCAGAATGGATCAGTCCAAGAAGGGGTTCTTGCCTATATTACAAGGTATGAGACTGAGCTCAGCTCAGTCATCGACCACGGCAAAAGATAAAGAAGAGATGAGTGTCATCCCCTATGCTTCAGCCATAGGATCTATTATGTATGCCATGCTGTGTACCAGACCCGATGTAAACCTTGCCGTAAGTTTGGTAGCAAGATACCAAAGTAATCCCGGCAAGGAACACTGGACAGCGGTCAAGAATATCCTGAAGTACCTGAAAAGGACAAAGGACATGTTTCTCGTTTATGGAGGAGACGAAGAGCTCGTCGTAAAGGGTTACGTCGACGCTAGCTTCGACTCAGATCCGGATGACTCTAAGTCACAAACCGGATACGTGTATATGTTGAATGGTGGAGCAGTAAGCTGGTGTAGCTGCAAGCAGAGCGTCGTGGCGGGATCTACGTGTGAAGCGGAGTACATGGCAGCCTCGGAGGCAGCACATGAAGCGATTTGGGTGAAGGAGTTCATCACCGACCTAGGAGTCATACCCAATGCGTCGGGGCCGATCAAACTCTTCTGTGACAACACTGGAGCTATTGCCCTCGCAAAGGAGCCCAGGTTTCACAAGAAGACCAGGCACATCAAGCGTCGTTTCAACTCCATCCGTGAAAATGTTCAAGATGGAGACATAGAGATTTGCAAAGTGCACGCGGATCTGAATGTCGCAGATCCGCTGACTAAACCTCTCTCGCGTGCAAAACATGATCAACACCAGAACTCTATGGGTGTTCGATTCATCACAATGTAACTAGATTAGTGACTCTAGTGCAAGTGGGAGACTGTTGGAAATATGCCCTAGAGGCAATAATAAAAGTATTATTATATTTCATTGTTCATGATAATTGTCTTTTATTCATGCTATAACTGTATTATCCGGAAATCGTAATACACGTGTGAATACTTAGACCACACAATGTCCCTGGTAAGCCTCTAGTTGACCAGCTCGTTGTGATCAACAGATAGTCATGGTTTCCTGACTATGGACATTGGATGTCATTGATAACGGGATCACATCATTAGGAGAATGATGTGATGGACAAGACCCAATCCTAAGCATAGCATAAAAGATCGTGTAGTTCGTTTTGCTAGAGCTTTGCAAGTGTCAAGTATCTCTTCCTTCGACCATGAGATCGTGTAACTCCCGGATACCTTAAGAGTGCCTTGGGTATACCAAACGTCACAACGTAACTGGGTGACTATGAAGGTGCATTACAGGTATCTCCGAAAGTAGCTGTTGGGTTGACACGGATCGAGACTGGGATTTGTCACTCCGTATGACGGAGAGGTATCTCTGGGCCCACTCAGGTAATGCATCATCATATTGAGCTCAATGTGACCAAGGTGTTGGACACGGGATCATGCATTACGGTACGAGTAAAGTGACTTGCCGGAAACGAGACTGAACAAGGTATTGGGATACCGACGATCGAGTCTCGGGCAAGTAACGTACCGATTGACAAAGGGAATTGCATACAGGGTTTGATCGAATCCTCGACATAGTGGTTCATCCGATGACAACATCGAGGAGCATGTGGGAGCCATCATGGGTATCCAGATCCCGCTGATGGTTATTGACTG
Source organism: Triticum dicoccoides (assembly GCF_002162155.2). Classification (NCBI taxonomy): domain Eukaryota; kingdom Viridiplantae; phylum Streptophyta; class Magnoliopsida; order Poales; family Poaceae; genus Triticum; species Triticum dicoccoides. The sequence continues at coordinate 351,203,926 of NC_041389.1, forward strand.
AGAGAGTCTCGGTCATGTCTGCATGTCTCCCGAACCCGTAGGGTCTACACACTTAAGGTTCAGTTACGCTAGGGTTATAGGGATATGTATATGCAGTAACCCGAATGTTGTTCGGAGTCCCGGATGAGATCCCGGACGTCACGAGGAGTTCCGGAATGGTTCGGAGGTAAAGATTTATATATGGGAAGTCCTGTTTCGGGCATCGGGACAAGTTTCGGGGTTATCGGTATTGTACCGGGACCACCGGAAGGGTCCCGGGGGTCCACCGGGTGGGTCCACCTGTCCCGGGGGGCCACATGGGCTGTGTGGGGGTGCGCCTTGGCCTAATGGGCCAAGGGCACCAGCCCCACATAGGCCCATGTGCCTAGGGTTCAAGGGGGGCAAGAGTCCTAGGAGGGTAAGGCACCTCCTAGGTGCCTTGGGGGGAGGGAAAACCCCCCTTGGCCGCCGCACCCCCTAGGAGATTTGATCTCCTAGGGCCGGCCACCCCCCCTTGGCACCCCTATATATAGTGGGGGGAGAGGAGGGACTTCATACCTGAACGCCCTGGCCTTTGGTTGCCTCCTTCTTCCTCCCCAACACCTCCTCCACCTCCATAGTGCTTAGCGAAGCTCTGCCGGAGTACTGCAGCTCCACCAACACCACGCCGTCGTGCTGCTGCTGGTGCCATCTCCCTCAACCTCTCCTCCCTTCCTTGCTGGATCAAGAAGGAGGAGACGTGGCTGTTCCGTACGTGTGTTGAACGCGGAGGTGCCGTCCGTTCGGCGCAGGTCATCGGTGATTTGGATCACGTCGAGTACGACTACATCATCACGTTGCAAGCTTCCGCACGCGATCTACAAGTGGTATGTAGATGCAAACTCTCTCCCTAGACTCGTTGCTTAGATGAACTCATAGATGGATCTTGGTGAAACCGTAGGAAAAATTTTAATTTTCTGCAACGTTCCCCATCAGCTAACTCCTCGGTCCAGATCAAATCTCTCACTACGAAGAAAATCATCGTACCTTGCAGGTGAGTATTTATCCGGAACACAAAGAGATTTCTCTCACAACCCACATAGGATTTAGATTTAGCATTAGCGAATCATAAGCTTTGGACACTATACCCCTCTTAATAGTAGATGGTACTATGACTCAATAAAGAGAAACAAGAACAATGAAATAAATGTTATGTCTTCATTTCGTCTTCAACTTCTCGGCTGCAGTCAATGTCTTCGGACAAACATGAAACCAATTGCTTTGCATCAACATTTTTTGGGGGTCACTCTTGACAGCATAATCTTTGGCGATAATCCATGTTGCCATGGAGGAGATTATTTTCGGAGTTTGTACCAAATTCAACATGACTTCAGGGACCTGTTACTCAATGTGCACTAGCAAACACATCAGTCCCTCACTGTTGATGACAACAATCTCCAAAACATAAGGAGACAAATTATTGCTCGACCATAAACTGACAAAGATAAAAATGTTTTATAACGCTTGACTTGTTACAAATAGTTTATGACAAGATTAAGGTGTTGACTATGATGAGATTGTCGCATCATAGCAGTGTTAGTTCGGGTTAAACTAGCAATTACTAAATATTTCAATTATGAGATATAATAGATGGATGTCAAAATGATTCCCATGAGATGGAAATAGAACCAATGTTGTATATTTGATACGGTCCAAGGTTTTCCGATCCAGAGGATGCTAGTAAGTGTGCACACTTCAAGAGATCCTATAATGATCTAGAGCAAGCATAGTAGAGTTGGAATCTTCATACTGATGAAATGGTCAAATAATTTGATTTCATCGAGGAAAGCAAAGATGCTTGTATTTACAAGAAAGTTAATGGGAGCATGATAATATTTCTAAAACTATATGTGCATGATACATTGTTGATTGGAAATTATATAAATTTCTTGACATGGATTAAGACATTACTGAAACTAGTTTTTCAGTAAAGTACTTAGGCAATATATAGTCATGGTATTAGGCATAATGATCATTTGCAAAGCTATGCATCTAACATGCTTTCGCAAGAATTCATAATTTATGTGAAACATGCTTTGTATATATTGAATCACTGGCAGGATCTTTGATTCCTTAGTGAGCTATGGAACCACTATTGAGAAAAGTGTTCCATTGGCACAATCATCTAGAAACCATACCAAGTTCATAAACCTTTTATTCATCACCCTCTATTGTTGCTTTAAAACGACAATATACTCATCCTTCTATTATAGTATTCACCATAGTAACTTTCTTGGACAAATTCCAACTTACTGTGCCACCATAAATCATTTAACTGAAACAAAAAATTGTTTGGAGCACTGATGGAGATTTTATTGATGTACTACTTATAACGAGCCTGTTTTGATGCAACTCCTTACACCAATCTCTTCATCTTCTCCGTATGCGAGAAACTTGTCGTTAGTACTTAACGACATTTTCACCGTTGTTGTATGATCAACAATTTGGTCACTCTGGTAACTTTACTCACAACTTACTTGGAGTAGTAGACATATCTAATTGTTTAGATACCATGGAACATATTGAACACAAGTGTGATTGAAATCATGTATTTCACTCATCAGTGTGCTAGGATTAAAACTCCTTCCATGTGACTTTGACAAGAAACTCTTCTTGTGTATTTCATACTAAACTGCTTTAGTATTCTATCAGTATGTATTTTGGCTAAACCCGATTAGACACTACTATCTCCGTAGATGCACATGGATCTAAAGTTATCAAGATCTCATAGGATGAAGGCTATACAACAAGCAAAGCATGAACAAACAACGGATTGCCATTGGTGTAAAAGAAAATGTGCTAACTAGATTACTGATTCTAGTGCAAGTGGGAGACTTTTGGAAATATGCCCTAGAGGCAATAATATTGTATTATTATATTTCCATGTTCATAATTAAGAGTTTATATTCTATGCTACAATTGCTATGATCATGGAATGTGTGATTCAGTGGAAAACTCATATGCATGTCTGGAATGATAATGACAAAATAAGATTTCTAGTCTCGCCTCTAAGACTAGCTCAAGTGTTGTTTGTGATCATGTTTTTCGGATCTTAGGATACCGTTAAGTGTAACAATAGTCCTAAAACAACTTTGATAGTATGAGAAGAATGATCATATTGAATCGACCCATACTTGTTTGTTATACTTTGAGTTTGAGATAATATCGTTTGAAATCAATTGCTATAACATGGAGTGTTAATGTGTGTTTTAGTTCCTTAGACCATGAGAGTATCATAGTCACTTCTTATCATACAGTGGACTTTGGGGTTGCTCAAACATCATCTGTAACACGGTGATCATAATTAACGACAACTTGCAGGTTCATCAGAAAGTTTGACAAGGGACTAGATAGCTCGAGAGTGGAATTTGCTCCTCTAACGATGCAGAGATATTCTTAGGGCCCTCTCGGTGTGACGACATCCATTGTCGTCTGGCCATGCACATGTGACTACGTCACGGAGATGCAGGAACACATCAACAAGAAAGAAGAACAAAATCAGCAGCGAGGAGATCGGTATACTCAGCATGGTGATGACTCAAGTGGATACCGGTACAGCTCACCTCGGGTTTTGTAAAGTATCACGAAGCAAAGGGAACATCACATGATAACCAAAGGTTCACTTGAATGCCATTCGTGTATTCATAGGGATCAATATGGGTGTCCACGGTTCCGCTGTCGGTAATTGAAGGAAGGGGTTTTGTTCATGTCTATGTTTCATCGAACCTAGAGGGTCACAAGCTTAAGGTAATCACGATCTGCTGAGTGTTAGTAGGATATGAGTAATGAGAATATATTTGTGTAATTGTTTAATTAATATACAAAATAGTTTTGAGAGGAACCAGAAGAGTTTTGGGGGTCACCGAAAGGGTTTCGGAGTTTATCGGGCAATACCGATTATTTCCGATAAATAATATATAGGTGAAAATGTTTCTGGCGATTTTAAATTGATAATAAAAAGCTCTAGTAATTGATAGGAGGTTTTTATATTTTATTTAATATCAACGAGCCTTAAAAGGCCATGAGGTGGAAGGAGAATTGGGCCACATGGCCCCAATTGGGGTGGCACCCCCTTTTCCCTTAGTGGGAGGCCGAATTGGGGAAGGGAAAGGACTCCTCCTCCCCCCCTTGGCCGGCACAAGGGGAGGGGAGTCCTCCTATCCTCTTGGCAGCCCCTCCTCCCCTCAAACCTATATATACTAGAGGATTTTGTCCATTGAACAACACAAGTTTTTGGAGCCTCCTCTTGTTCTCTAGTTCTAGTTCTAGTTAGTCCTAGCTGATCAATTTAAACCTAGATCCTCTAATCCTCATAATTAGAACCCCAGTGTGGATCTAATATCCTCCTTCTAATTCTCTGGCAACGATAAGCTCAGACGGTGAAGTGCTGTCGGATCGTGAAGACTGTACGCTTGCAACTCGTAAAGAGGCTGTGCTTTCGGTCTTCTGTTTGAGGGACTATTCATGGGCGGTTCGCGGGATCATTGATCTATGGTTAGAGGGACTCCAAGTATGATCTACATCGACTCGTCTACTTTTGCTGCAACTCGGAGTCGGTAATGATCTGATCCAAACCGTTCATCGCACCTTCATAGTGTTCCTGGTTGATTATAGAACGATTTTTTGTTTACTACTACGTTACCCAATAGTATCGCGGCTATTCGGTGCGTGCGCTCATCTTTCCACATGGACAATAGGCTTGTCCACCCTTCACATGTCCAGGTGAGTGGAACAAGCAGGAAAACGGTTGCACCCGAGGAGAGCCTCTCCCGAAGATGTGGCTCTGAGGTGCTTAAGGTTGTACCGTGGATGGCCATGGTTTAAATAGTGGACCACACTGGGTATGGCAAGAAGCGGATGTTTGAATGCGAGCGTCGGAGTGGGTTTCTCTACCACCATGCCTGCTCAATGTCGGGCGGGCAGATGGACGGGCAGCTGGCTTCAATGCAGTAGGAAGCCTTCTCGTCGCCCTATCCAGTCACGTCATTTTGCTCTAGCATCGAACAGGCATGAAGAGCAAGCGAATGCGATGCGGACGGCGCTCTCGGCCGCCGCACCTCTTCAATGCCGCACCTTGTTTCTAATAATTGATATACCGCTTTGCTCACTGTTTTCTACTTGCTACCTTGCTGTTTTTGTTATTTCAGATTACAAAAACCTATATCTACTATCCACACTACACTTGTATCACCATCACTTTGCCGAACTAGTGCACTTATACAATTTAATACTTGTATTGGGTGTGTTGGGAACACAAGATATTTCTTTTATTTGGTTGTAGGGTTGTTTGAGAGGGACCATCTTCATCCTACACCTCCCACTGATTGATAAACCTTAGGTCATCCACTTGAGGGAAATTTGCTGCTATCCTAAAAACTCTCAGCTTGGAGGCCAAACAAAGTCTACAAGAATAAAGTTGTGTAGTAGACATCACCATGCAAGCGTTCGAGAATCCTAGCTCACCCAAACTCTCTCTCTCTCTCTCTCCCTCTCTTTCTTCCCCCTTTCCCTCTCCCTCTTTGTCCCCCCCTCCATCCCCCCCTCTCTCTTTCTCTCTCTCTCTCTCTCCTTCTCCTGCACAAAGCGGCCAGCACCGCTCCAGAGCACCAGTGCCTCATGCCGACTCAGAGCGACGCGACCTCTCATGTCGCTCCGACATTGAAGTGGCACGCCGGCCAAGAGTGCCGCCCGCGCCGCTCCCCGGTGCATGCGACTTCTCCGCATTCAAACGACAGCCCGTCCATCCACCTACCTACATTAAACATGGGCGGATGCCGAGGAACCTGCTTCAGCGCCACCTTCCGTTCGTCTATCGTCCACCATTAACCACCTCGCCGGTTGCCCTGTCAGCCGCCTGCTATTTAAACCCCAGGCCCGACCATAGCCGCACCCAACACCCTCCTCTCTACACCACACCCACCATGACCTCCTCGAGCTCCAAAGCCGTCTGTGATAGCCTCTCACCCGAGCTGAAGCATGAGATCGCCGTCATTGCAGTCGGCTGGCAGGCAGGCAGGCAGACGCATGCCCGCGCTGCGATTGCCCAAATGAAAGAGGAGGCTGACGACGAGCCGATGCCCCTGCCCTCACCGCCCAATGCCGGCATCGCCATGGGCGAGGCCGTGATCACTACACCGAGATGGTGTTGGAAGAGCGGCGGTCCTTGTTCCAGGAGGCATAGACCGACCATGAGTACAATGTCCGCCTCCCTGACAAGCACCAGCGCGCGGAGGAGCAACTCGTTGTCGGCCCGACCATTGCGTCGGATGTGGACATGGCGAGCAGGAGGCGTTGCTCCAATCCTTCCACACCGCCCGTGATATCCACTGCGTTAGAAGCCGCCTTCAAGGAGATTGACGAGGCGGCGGATGAAGTCTACGGCAAGGACGAGGACGACGTCGCCTACTCCTCCACGCCCCACCAACACGACAACGATGCCAGCACGTCCACGGGCGCCGTTGATAGCGGGGAAGAGTAGAGCATGGGAGGTAGCTTGGTGGGCTTCGTCGGCCGATTAGCCGTAGGCAGACTGCGGAGGCGGAGCTTCATTTTTCGGGGCTCATGGACGGCCCGATATGGGAAACAGGCGCAGACAGTCATTTTAGGCTAGGTTTAGAGTATAGTTCAAATATGTCAAAAACTATGCAGTTTTATGTAAAATTATCTAAATATGAATTAATATCGTCCGGGTTGTTTAAATATGCATCAAATTTGTTCAATTTCATTAAATTTCGACCGAATGCAATCGGACATGTGTGGCTAGCTTTAAACGGCCGGCTTCCATATTAGTGTTCATGCACGGATGTGATGTCCGGTCGAAGATGCCCTAGGTGTGGATCTGGAAGCGTGGCAAAGGGGGGACGTCGCTCAGCCAATTTCAGATTATCTTTACCGTGGAGCAAAGAGGGCGTATTATAAAACAGAAAACGTAACAGCACATGAGGGCGTGGAGAAGCGCGTCTTTCCCCACCCTCCCTAACAAACAAACCTCCGTTCCTGTTTTAAGATCCGATCTCCCCTTCCCCCCTCCCCTCCCCTCCCTTCCTCCTGACCACCCCTCCTCGCGCTCCAGCTAAATCCACGCCACCGATGGCCCGCACGGGCCTCGCGGACGCAACGGCGCCGGAAGCCGACGCAATGCCGGCCGCCAGCAAGGACGCCGCCGACGTCCGCATGATCTCCACCAAGGAGCTGCAGGCGCACGCCGCCGCGGACGACCTCTGGATCTCCATCTCCGGGGACGTCTACGACGTCACGCCCTGGCTGCGCCACCACCCGGGCGGCGAGGTCCCGCTCATCACCCTCGCCGGCCAGGACGCCACCGACGCCTTCATGGCCTACCACCCGCCCTCCGTGCGCCCGCTCCTCCGCCGCTTCTTCGTCGGCCGCCTCACCGACTACACTGTCCCCCCCGCCTCCGCCGACTTCCGCCGCCTCCTCGCGCAGCTCTCCTCCGCGGGCCTCTTCGAGCGCGTCGGCCACACCCCCAAGTTCCTGCTCGTCGCAATGTCGGTGCTCTTCTGCATCGCCCTCTACTGCGTCCTCGCCTGCTCCAGCACCGGGGCCCACATGTTCGCCGGCGGCCTCATTGGCTTCATCTGGATCCAGTCGGGCTGGATTGGCCATGACTCCGGCCACCACCAAATCACCAGGCACCCTGCCCTCAACCGCCTCCTGCAGGTGGTCTCCGGGAACTGCCTCACCGGCCTCGGCATCGCCTGGTGGAAGTTCAACCACAACACACACCACATCTCCTGCAACAGCCTCGACCATGACCCTGACCTCCAGCACTTGCCGCTCTTCGCGGTTTCCACCAAGCTCTTCAACAACCTTTGGTCAGTCTGCTACGAGCGCACCTTGGCGTTTGATGCCATATCCAAGTTCTTCGTCAGCTACCAGCACTGGACATTTTACCCGGTGATGGGATTTGCAAGGATAAATCTTCTTGTGCAGTCAATCGTGTTCCTGATCACACAAAAGAAGGTGCGGCAGCGTTGGCTGGAGATCGCCGGTGTTGCTGCGTTCTGGGTTTGGTACCCCTTGTTGGTGTCTTGCCTGCCGAATTGGTGGGAGAGGGTGGCTTTTGTGCTTGCAAGCTTTGTGATCACGGGGATTCAGCATGTGCAGTTCTGCCTGAACCACTTCTCGTCAGCCGTTTATGTTGGGCCACCAAAGGGGAACGACTGGTTTGAGAGGCAAACCGCAGGCACACTTGATATCAAGTGCTCCCCGTGGATGGATTGGTTCCATGGTGGTCTGCAGTTCCAGGTTGAACACCATTTGTTTCCTCGCCTGCCTCGCTGCCACTATAGAATGGTCGCACCAATTGTGCGTGACCTTTGCAAGAAGCACGGGCTGTCTTATGGTGCTGCCACATTCTGGGAGGCAAATGTAATGACATGGAAGACGCTACGGGCTGCAGCATTGCAGGCCAGGGAAGCCACTACTGGGGCTGCTCCGAAGAATTTGGTCTGGGAAGCTTTGAACACTCATGGATGACTGGGGATCAGGACTGGAGTATGAGACAATTGCTAGCGTCGAGCCTTGCGTGCATGCAGTTATCTGATTGCTTCTCGATTGCGTAGAGATATTGATCCTTTTAGCTGTTGGAATCGTGTTGGAGTTTTCGTGTTGCCAGGTGACTATCTTTGCAGTTCAATTGTGGGTTCATGCTTCAGTTGTGTACTTGTACACCATATTTAGATCGTTGGGTTCTCCCTATCATGGTAACTACATCAATAGTACTTGATTTATATCATAAAATCCCGTGGCTTATCTTTACATCCATTTCATTTTGCTTGCAAGTTCATGAAACTGTAAACTCAATTGATGGTTTGTAGCGTGTATATCCCCTGCTGCTATGGCAGCTTGAACTGCATTTTGGGAACATGACGATTCCAATAATAAACGTTTAGACATTTTCTGCTGCATGTGTATGCCCTTCATGGTTTAATATATATTTTTCATTCACTGAAGTGTCAATTTCTTTGTATTTTCTTTTAGGCATCTGTAAAATGGCTGGTTAAAATAGCTCACAGGGCATACAAACACTATTCTTGATTCTGCTATTTCTGAAGAGTTGTTAAATTGTTCTCGCTATGATTAAGCTTTCAGATTTATGAACAGTGTGTATTATGCTGCCTAGAGACTGTGTAGCTGGATTTGCCTAACAATTCAAGAAAAGATACTATCCATTGGTCTTGTGTGTGCATCTGCATACCATAAGTTCACAATCCGTAGCATCATTTGTCTCATCGCAAAACCGGAGACTACAGTTCCATGCTACTGTCCTTGCATAACTGATGTTGTATAAAACTAGGGCTAATTTGCAAGTCATAGACAATTCATGGATGTGATCTACAGATCCACCATGGCCAAACAACTGGCATCGTGTTTCCTGGCCACTAATCGTGAGTCCTGATCAGCATGCGTTGCTGTGCAAAATACAGCCATTTCTTTGGTGTCTTTGTCCCATAGCTTTAAAGATACTCTTGGACCATTTCGATTCGTCACTGGTGGTTAGTAGCGTGCAGCGCATGTGAGATGCCCTCGCGTACCCACGGCACCCCGTCTGTTTGCTTAACAGAAATAGTAGTAGTTTGTTGTCTGACATGTACACAGGGTTCCCTGCCTAGTTGTATAGTTGCTTGTCAGAATGCATGCCCCTGCTTGGTCTCTCTAGAATATTCGCTTGAACTTGCATAGAGCACGCAACATGCTTCCCGGTAACATATGGGGCGTCTTTTGGTTGCCGCACGAGCCGGGCCTGGTAGCTCAGCCTGGCTCAACCGAGCCTGGTCGAAGGAAAACAGGCCAAAAGTTGACATCGGCATATTGTTTGATCTAGGCCTCTCCCATTAGGGGAGAGATTTTGTCATAGCGTTTGGTTGACTGCATTGGCTCGGCTCACGCAACTACACGGTGCTTGGTTTCATGCAACAATTGTTCTTTGGCTACCTCTTCGGCGAGGTGGCGAGGTTACCAGTAGACAGTGGCGTGAAGAAAAAAATCATACGCACACAACAGAAGATAGTTGTAAACCATAGCTAGCCGCAGTTTAAGTAAAGTGCCACACTTACACATACCAGTTCGAACACAAAGCAGTACGATAAGAAACTAAACCAGCTGGAGCATAGGAAGGGTAGTCGTAGACGTTCATGGCGAAGGCGTCATCATGCTTGCTGCACTTGGTCACCACTTCAATGCCTTCGTCGTTGAAAATGATGACCTTGAGCATGTCAGAAGTGAGCAGCTTGAACATCACCGTGTAGCCAATCTTGATCTGATGATCTGATGGACGGCGGCGAAGGGGGCCCATCCCTGATCAAGGGTCACCCTGCTATCCAACAGCCGGACAGTCACCTTTCATGAGCACTCGGTGTTGGTCGTGAGCTTGAACTCTTGCGGCGCCGGAAAGTGCTTGGTGAAGTCCAAGGGCATTGGGATGCACTCAAACTGACGGGCAAGGCTCACCTTGCAGAACTGGGTTGGACCTCCCTCCTCATGGTAGTGGTTGTAGTTACGTCACTTGCCGCTAGGGGGCTCCTCGGGCACCACGTCCTCATTCATGGCCACCTCCTTAGGCGCGGTCGGCCCAACCTCCATGGGCGGCACCACCTTCTTGCCCTTGTTGTCCGTGTCGATCTGCATTACGAAGAGCGTGCATTATGAAGAGCACAAAGTTCCGAGGTTGCGCCATTAAAACATATTGTCCATAACCCCTTTATTTACCCATCCTCACGGTCACTACTTACCCACCATCTCACTCAATCATCTCTCTGTCTCTCACTCTCTCCTATCTACCGCCATGAACTCCAGCAGCAACTCCAACCCCTTCCCTTGGGGCATTGGATGGAGGGCTTTCTTTCTCAGGTGCTCGCTCGGTGACCGCACTAAGTTCAAGAACACCATGGAAGTCTGCTCCAACTTCACCAGCATGGCAGACACGCAGAAAGAGGGACGGACGCGGTGCTGAAGAAGGCCACACCAGAGGAGTTGAAGACGTTGATTCCTGACCCATCGAAGGGCGCTATGTCAGTCGACATCCTTCGCTGGGCCATGAATTAGGCCGACTTTGGCGACGCCCGACAGAGGTCAAGGTGGGCCCAGACAGAGAGTACAGGAGTCCTCATGAACATTGTGCCCCAGCGTACTTCACGACAGGGACTGTGGTGGTGGTGGAGGAGGAACAAAAGGCGGTGGCGATGGAGGTGGAAGAAGAAGTTGCGGTGGCGATGGTTGTAAGGGCGCCGGAGCCAGGACACTGAAGCATGCCAAACTATCTGGTCTCCGGCGAGGAAGAAGAGACGGTGGTGCAGCTGAAGGAGAAGAACAAGGGCAAGGGTACCCGCCGCTCCAAACGCCTCCAGGGTAGCCGAGGCTAAGATCTAGAACTATTATGTAAGATTTACCTCCAATCCACATTACCCTTGTACTCAATCCCGATCGGTAACCTCGAATCCATCGGTACTAGGAACTCATGACGATGTTGTGATCACTCCTATGGCTATTTACCCCGATTCCCCATTCCCCTAACACGGATTGAATGCAAATGAGTACGTGAGGAGGTGAAAAAAGTGCTTACCGCCATTGCCGTGCCGGAGGTGATGATGCAGATGCCGGTGAAGAGGCCGGAGGTCGCCTTGCTCTTTTTTGATCTGCTGAACGTTATCGTCACCGCCGCCATCGGTGAGAGTGGGGAGAGGGGAGAGGAAGTGCTGAGGGGGCGGTGATGGTAATAGCTGCCGACGCTTCGGGAAGCAACACGGCTTCTCAAGCGTGGCTCCGCACGTGTAGTCCCCGCCGCCCACGTGCATCGAGCGGGCCTAGCTCTGGAGAAACTGCCGATCTGAGCGTTCACAGCAAGACAGAACCAGTGGTGCTTTAAAATTCGTGCGATGCAGGCCCAATAGTGTACGCGGGCAGCCAAACAGGCCGCACTTTTCTAGCGCGGGCCTGGTTAGACCTAATGCAAGCAACAAAACATGTCCATGATGTACAACATGTTGTACTAGGCTCATGCCATACTCTTTTACCATGGCTGTGCCATTTTGATGATTGTCATGAACAATCTCATTGGCTAACAGTTCTTGTGATTTGCCACAGTTTAGCAGAAAGTTGTAGTGTTTGGCAGCAGCCAGTGCCCTGTGCTGTTGTGATTTCATTGTTATGGTTGGATGCTAAACCATGTTTGAAATCATCCTCCTCCCTCCATGTACGACATCGAGAAATACAAGTTTTCTGACATATGGAGTATTTTACAAATTGAAATTACTGTATACCAATGACAACATGTGACATAAGCTTTGCACGTCTGCTGTACCTGACCCCACGGCTCTTCTTAACTTTGTTTCCTTTTTCTTTTTGAGAGCGCGTTGTACAGCTACGTACTTTTTTTTTTGAGGGAAACAGCTACGTACTTCTTGGAAGTTGGAACGTACGCATCTAGATCTAGGGTGCAGCTTTCCGGTCACCCTCCTCATCTACTCCTAAAACAAGACAGCTGCAACGGTGACAGAAGATAGATCAAATGATCGTTTCAAAATTCAAATGTTAAAGAAAAGGATCTGGTTTAACGCGAATCTGAAAGAGTCGTTGCCTCTTGGGCAAGGGCCAAGGAATATCTCGATGCCCGGAACGTGCCCGCAAGTCCCAAGTCCCAAGTCGTCCATTTGATAACGTGCTCTTCGGAGCATCCCTCGGCCTGATATTCCTTTGTGCCGCGTTAGGTTACGTTTATTACTTCCAAGAAAAAAGTTATTGTTTATTTGCGGCTGGTCGGCAAAAATATCTCCGGGCAAGAGGTCTGAAGCTTCGACGTCAATCTCTGGGAGTAATGATCGCGGCCCACTTGTGCGGCAGTGCTGGAGTAGAGTACTATTTGTTTACGTGTACTTTGGGGCAGAGGGACGTCCAATGAGAGGGAGGCAACGACTGGGCAGGATCGCGTGTTCCGAGGTTACTCAGCTCGTGACCATGTACTTGCCTGTTTTGGTTTACATTTACAGTCGTGTGATCTGAGCCACTTTATGCGCTACTACTGTCATGGTGCCTCTTTTTTCTCCCAGGGACCGTCATGGTGTCGTTTTCCGTACGAAACCGTCTTTTCTATTTTTTGCGTGGTCGGCACGATCTTTATCTATTTAGCTAAAACAAATAGCTGGGTTTTTGCCCTAATTGGGCATTTCTATGTTAACCACAATTGCCTCTTTAGTGTTGTCTAAAAATTACTACTCCCTCCGTTCAAAAATACTTGTTGAAGAAATGGATATATCTAGACGTATTTTCGAACTAAGGGAGTATTTTTTTTGCGAAAACAAACAAAGGTTACTATTTCTTTCTATTTTTTTGGACTGACAACTCTTTCTTTTCCCGTCGCAAGGTGACTAGGCAAGCCTCCTCCCTCGATCTGTGTGGGCGAGCTCATTTTTTCTCAAATACTCACGAGTGTCCGTATCATTCATTAAAGAAGAAGGGGAGAGACTCTTGAAGTTTATAGACATATTTACATGTCGGCCGAAGCCGGCACCACCATTGTATCCGCTAGCCTACAACGTTACCCCATCCCGCCCTTCTACCTCTACCACAAAGCCTCTAGTGTTTCCTTTCAATAGTCTAGCCTTGGCCCAAAACTAACCTTCATCCGCAATCCGTAGCATCGTTCGGGACAGGGAGGGGGACGCGCTGTTGAAAACAATGTCGTTCCTATGTTTCTAGATGAGCCACATGGTGAGGAGACATTTACCCCTTGTGGATTTTCGATCCGGGGCGTTTGTATCCTGTCTGGTACACCACGCCTTGAGGTCCTCGCTAATCCGCGACTCGAACTCCACCCTACCAGTGATCCACCCTAACTAGTGCCACAGTTGTCTAGCAGACACGCAATTGAGTAGGAGGTGCTGGATAGTTTCCTCTCTCTGGTTGCATAATGGGCATGTATCCTGGTGCGACAGTCCACACCTGGCCAAACGATCCAATGTCCAGCAACGATTTTGAAGACAAGCCAAGCAAAAAAGCGGCATCGTAGGGGTGCCCTAGAACTCCATGTGAAATCTACCATCGGAGATACCTCAAGCCCCATAAATCCCGCGGCATACGTGGACCTCACCGAGTGTCATGGTCCTAAGACTGACAGTAGAAAGGGGGTAGGTATGGAGAGGCAAGATCTCAGCTATGGCGAATTTGTACACACAGGATTTACGAGTTCAGGCCCTTCACGATGGAAGTAAAAGCCCTACGTCTCGGTGCCCGGAGGCGGTCGACTGGATTATATGCGTGTGGTGTTACAGGGGGTGCCAACCCTTGTGCCAGAGGAGGGGGGTGGCTCATATAGAGTGCGCCAGGACCCCATCCCTCCTCCATTACAAGGGGTTCAATGTACATAAAGACGGGGCGTTACTGATAACGTCAGAAATAAGTGCTATTAATGATCTTAAAGACTAGGGAGTGAATGCCTGACCGTTGCAGTGCTGAGTGACTCCTGGTCTTCAATAGGTCGAGTGGTTCCTTGTATGGTCGAGTGACATCAGGTAAGAGGGATACTCGAGTGATATGGTCGGTCGAGTGGATTGCACTCGACGCCTTCCCTGGGTATTCCTTGTTGTCTCTTGGACTTCTTTGCTTCTAGGGTAGTGATCTTAGGTAGGGCGTATAGGTCAGGCCTGTGACCCTACCCTAGGTCCATATCCTCATCATTAGCCCCCGAATGGATTAAGGTTCGAGTGGAAAGAAGGTTGAAGTTGATCTTGGTTCGAGCCTTGCGCCTCACGAGTGTTTTACGCGGGATGAAAGACTCATGTTGGAACTTCAGCTTCGATTCAGTCGCTTTGATCGATTCAGAAAGTTGTTGAGTGAATTTGTTACATCATCTGTCGAGTGTTGTTTCGGGGCGCAGAATCTTTGGCGCGATTGATTGCAGTGCATCCTAGATTTCACGGGATTCGAAATTTTGGGGAAGCGCGCGGGACGGAGCGTGCCGAAGTAAGCGGGGTGGATAAACGGGAGCGCCTCGATCTCTGTGCCACCTTTTTCGCCACGTACGTCGCGCGCGACTATTGCGGGATTTGACAGGATCGCCTGGGCCCACGCGTTAGCCACTCAGAAGCGGCCCTTTATAAGGCGACGGAGCCGAGGCGCTTGCACTGTGCGCGTCTGTTTTCCCCCTTCTTCCTCTGCTTCTCCACTGCATCCGGCTCCTTCGCTCTCGACGCCGCCGCTCCGCCACCATGGTGAAGGACAAGACGGCGGCGCTAGAACGCACGAAGAAGGCGACGGGGTGGTGAAGGGCAAGAAGCAGAATCGCGGGTCGTCGTCGCGCTCGGCGTTGCCGCCAGGTTGGATCCAAGGCGATTGGATCCGGTCTTCGCTCCGGCAGGAAGATCTGGACGAGCTGGTGGAGTCCGGGCTGATCGCCAAGGGTGCAGCGAGGATGCCTGAGGGGGAGACGGAGCCGCAGCCTCGACCGGGGCTTCTCGCTTCCTCCGCACCCCTTCTTCCGGGGCTTCTTGAACTTCTTCAGTACCCAACTCAATCACTTTTCTCCCAATACCATCACGTACCTTGCTGCATTCGTGTCTATGTGTGATAACTTTCTGGGTGTCGACCGCATTGGGGTCTTTTCAAGCATATTTTCGCCATCCGTTCTCAGTCGATGAAGAAAGCAAACATGAGTGACGCGAAAACCCATGTCATTCAGATGTTTGGGGGTTTGGGTATCCAGAAGAGGCAGAGGAGCTCTTTCCCTTCCATGACTCTTCCTGAATCGGTTATGGGCTGGCAGTCGACCTGGTTCTACTGCCAGGACCTCGCAACTCCAGGTCAGTCAACCGGACTTCCCCACTTCACCTTTGACCGTGTTCAGACTCCTTCCTCGCTGAAAGTGACTGCTGCTGAGAGCGTGGAGACAAACATGCTAGTTGAGAGGGACTGATCAATCAGGGTGTCAGTGGCATGGACCTGCTGGAAGTATTCCTCAGTCGACGCATCCAGCCTCTCCAGGCCCATGACCATCCCATGTGGATGTACTCTGGGGCTGACGACACTGCTCGGGTTCATCCAGAGGAAGTACCGGCCAAGACAGTGGCCATGTGGTTGAAGAGCATTACAGGCAACAAGGACAACCCCAGAGGAGCCAGGAGAGTCGTCCCCTTCAGTGATGACAATCAGCCTGACAAGGTGTGTCCTCCATTCCGACCATTTTTGAATACATATTCCGACTGCTCTTGAGCCTGACTGACTTCTACTCGACTTCTTGTCTTGTAGGTTTTTACTGACATATATTCGATGCCCAATGGTGAACAAGTCCTGGAGCAAGGCCAGGAGGGAGAGGCCAGTGCGGAGGAGAGCGGCGAATGGGAATCTTCGGACAAAGAAGACGAGGAGGAAAGCGAGGAGTCATATGATGAGGAGGCGGTTGACTCGCTGCCTCGCTCTGAATGCCGATCCAAGCAACACCATGACCCGGCGGGCGGGCGCGGAAAGAACGTGGCCCAAAGCACCCAAACGCAGAAGCGCACTCGGACGTCGACTCCAGAGCCAACAGAGAAAGTCGCCAAGTAGCCCAAGGTTGCTCCTCCAAAGGCTCGGAAGACTCTGCCGAGGATCAAGATGGATGTCCCTGTTGCCTCAGGGTGAGCATCTTTCCTGTGTTTATCTATGCCGACTGATTCTTCTGTTCTGACCAAATGGATCGCATACCTTTCCAGCCCAACCTCTGCCACGACTGACATGGATATTGACAAGGCTCCAGGAGATGAGGAAACCGATGACGTGGCCACCTCAGCTGGTAAGTCCGCTCGACCAATACTTATTTTGTCGATTGAGTTGTCGGTCAGTTGAATTTCTGATGTTTTTCTCTTGCTGCAGCTCCCCGAGACATCGTCGTGCTTCCCGATGATGAAGAAGAAGTGCCTCTGAAGGAGAGGAGGAGGAGAGGCAAGGGCTCAAGCGGGAGAGGGCTTGAAGTTCAAGTCCTTCAGTCGACGCCAGTGCTTGAGGCGGTGGTCGAGCGATCCGGAGATCTGGTTCGGACCAATGTCACATTCGCTGACCCGCTGACGACTGATCGTCCGTCAAGTTCGACTACTCCGGCTCCTGCTGCTCCGGTGCAACTCCACGCATCCGACCCAGTGACTGCTTCGGCCGCCTTGGCGCCATCACTCTTTGTTGCATACCAAACTCCAGACGACTTGCCAAGTGCCGCCAGGGAAGCTCTTCGCCAGGCGAATCTTGTTATGGAGCAGGTGAAGGTGATACATGAGGCCAGTTAGGTGGCCTATAATGCCAGTACCGCTCTGCAGACCAATGTTAAGGCCAGTTGTCTCCCGACTGAACTTTTGAATGCTGTCCATATGTGCATCTACTATCATGGGTATATATTTCATATCCGATCACCCACTGGGGTGTGCCTGCTTTAGATTTTAAGAGGTCTTCCACTCCACTCGACTCATGCTGAGTCGAGTGTTTTGTCCGAACCAGTGGGGGCACGCAGAGTGCACCCACTGGGTGTAGTCCCCGAGACCACAGTCGACTGCTGGCAGTCTGCTGAGGTATGAGAATCTACTTTTTTTTGACTCACACTGGGCAGACCATGCTGAGTGTTAATCTAAACTAGTGGGGGCACGCTAAGTGCACCCATTGGGTGTAGTCCCCGAGACTACTGTTGAATGTTTGATTCAGCAGTAGTCTTAGAGTAACTTTCACTGTCATTGTCTTTTGTTTCTGTCGACTGATATATCTCTCTCGCTGACTGCAGAGGTCTTGTGATCTTGGGGCTCAACTTTCTGAGTTGACCAAGCAGCAAAATCAGCCTCAATCTTGATCTTGAACTGGCGAAGAAGAACCTCAAGACTGCTCAAGAAGAAACAACCATCATGGGAGGTAACCAATCGACACCTGTCCACCTCATGGCTCACGTCTTTTAGTGTTTTTTCTTTCAGTCTCTTTGAACCGAGTGACTTCACGCGAACAGATGTGCGTAGTGAAAACCGTCAGCTTCAAGCTCATCTAAAGAGTGTTGTTTCTTTAGAGAAAATGAAGGAAGCTATGGAGAAGAAGGATCTGGATCTTGCTGCTGCTCAGAAGGAGGCGCGAGAGATGACAGCGCTTGTGGACAAGAAGCTGTCTTCGGCCGGCAAGTTGGAAGACGAGAACTCGAAGTTGAAGACTGCCATCTCTGAAGCCAATCGGGAAGTTGAGCAACTGAAGAAGGACAAGGAGAACCTGACCAATGAAGTTGGAAGCCTCAAAGCCAAGACGGCCGAGCTGGAGTCCTATCTGGGACAACTTGCTGCAAAACTGGTCCTGAAGCTTGAAGGTATCATCGTTCGACTGGTTAGTTGCCGTCGATTGGAATGTCTTGTTATATTGTCGACTCACTATTTTCCTGATTGTGCAGAACTTTGCCAGGACTTTGAGGCTGAGACTGGGCGGGTCGAGACAGGTCTCGACCCCATCAATTGTCCTATGAAAGATGACATTTGCGATGAACTTACTGCGGTTGGAATCACACATGGAGAGTGTTGTTGCTTATCTAGCTCGACTGAAGGCGGTGTTGACTCGGGTTGATGCCGAACTCTGGCCTCAGGCGGAACTTTCACAAGATCTCGAGTCGCTGACGACTCGACTAAATCAGATCCCTGGCCGAGTGCAGGAATGGAAGAAATCATCTGCTCGATGTGGCGCTGACATTGCCCTGTCATTGGTCCGAGTGCACTGCAAAGACGCCAGAGAAGACAAGCTGGCGGCCCTCAAGGTTGTGAATACTAATAAGCACACCTTCCAGTCCTTCATGGACACCTTCCTTGAGGCTGCCACTCATATTGCAGACATCATTGACCTTGACAGCTTCTGTGATCCAGCTAGCCCTTCCCCTGACGAGTGACCGAAAAACATTATGCTTCACCTTTATTTGCCTCGAAATGCCGAGTGATTTTGTAATCGCTGAAACTCCTTCTGGCCTAACGCCCGAGCACTTTAATCCGTGGTCTGGAACCTTTGGATTTATCTGAACTTGGTTTATCTTTGAATATGCTGTGTTTGTCTGTGAGTGGAACTTGTTCTTCACTCGGATCAGTTCTTGTACTTTTGATGCAGCTCTGAGGAAGAGGCCGCAGTCGACCTGTACCTGTCGTCCTTGCGGGTCGGGTTGGAGCAGCTGTTGGATGACCCCTTGGCAGCATTGATCAGCTCATCAGCGAGGCACTTAGCAACGGTCTTGACGTTCCTGAAAGTGGTTCGCCTTGGCATCAGATGTTGGATGAACCCTTGGCAGCATTGATCAGCTCATCAGCGAGGCACTCAGCAATGGTCTTGACGTTCCTGAAAGCGGTTCGCCTCAGCAACACGCTCAATCTCGTCCTTCTTCTTGATGGCGCAACTCTGAGGAGGAGGTCGTAGTCAACCTGCACCTCGCCGTCCTTGTGGATCAGGATGGAGCGTATGGCTAAGTCTCCGAGCGAGAAGATTGATTTTCAATCGGAATGTATTTTCAAACTTAGGCGAGTACTGGACTGCAGCTAAGCCCCCGAGTGGGAGGATCGCTCTCCGCTCAGTAGGATTTTTCAAACTTAGGCGAGTACTGGACTGCATCTAAGCCCCCGAGTGGGAGGATCGCTCACCACTCGGTAGGATTTTTCAAACTTAGGCGAGTACTGGACTGCAGCTAAGCCCCCGAGTGGGAGGATTGCTCACCACTCGGTAGGATTTTTCAAACTTAGGCGAGTACTGGACTGCAGCTAAGCCCTCGAGTGGGAGGATTACTCACCACTCGGTAGGATT
>NC_041389.1:351224122-351268535 GCF_002162155.2 Triticum dicoccoides
AGTAGGAGTTTTCAAACTTAGGTGAGTACTGGACTGCAGCTAAGCCCCTGAGTGGGAGGATTGCTCACCACTTGGTAGGATTTTTCAAATTTAGGCGAGTGCTGGACTGCAGCTAAGCCCCCGAGTGAGAGGCTTGCTCACCACTCGGTAGGATTTTTTCAACTTAGGCGAAACAGATTTGCAGCTAAGCCTCCGAGTGAGAGGCTTGCTGACCACTCAGTAGGATTTTTCGAACTTAGGCGAGTACTGGACTACAGCTAAGACCCCGAGTGAGAGGCTTGCTCACTACTTGGTAGAATTTTTTCAACTTAGGAGAAATGGATTCGCAGCTAAGCCTCCGAGTGAGAGGCTTGCTCACCACTCGGTAGGATTTTTTCAACCTAGGCGAAACGGATTCGCAGCTAAGGCACCCACTGGGGGATTTAGAACATGTAAAAAAGGAAGAACAATCATTCGGGAGACTGTAAAATCATGTCTTTGATAATCAAACTAGAAGGTATTTCTTATTACATCTCAATAGTCTGAATGCTTAAGAGTAAAAGGGGCGGAGCAGCTCCTCCAAGCGTGTGGCTCGTCTTTATTGTGCTCGACGTTTAAAAGACGGTATGCTCCATCGTGGAGCACTTTGGTGACAATGAAGGGGCCTTCCCAAGCAGTAGCGAGCTTGTGTGGTTTCTGTTGGTCCACCCGAAGAACCAAGTCTCCCTCCTGAAATGCCCGACCCCTCACGTTTCTGGCATGGAATCGACGCAGGTCTTGCTGATAGATGGTCGACCGGATCAAGGCCATCTCTCTTTCCTCTTGCAGGAGATCAACTGCATCTTGCCGAGCCTGTTCTGCTTCATCTTCTGAGAAAAGTTCGACTCGGGGTGCATTGTGAAGCAAATCACTCGGGAGTACAGCTTCAGCTCCATAGACTAAGAAGAATGGAGTTCGGCCAGTCGACCGATTAGGAGTTGTCTTCAATCCCCAAAGTACTGATGGAAGTTCATCGACCCAGGCGCCTGCTGCATGCTTCAGGTCACACATCAATCAGGGTTTCAGTCCTTTGAGAATCAATCCATTTGCTCTTTCAACCTGTCCATTCGACTGAGGATGGGCGACTGAAGCATAGTCGACCCTAGTGCCTTGGGAAGCACAAAAGGCTCTAAACTCGTCAGAATCGAAGTTCGACCCATTATCAGTGATGATGCTGTGCGGAACACCATATCTAAATGTTAATTCTCAGATGAAACCAACAACTTTACTCGCTTCAACGTTTTTAATGGGCTTGGCTTCAATCCATTTGGTGAACTTGTCGACTGCTACGAGCACATGGGTAAAGTCACTCATGCCAGTCCTCAGAGGTCAAACCATATCTAATCCCCAGACAGCAAAAGGCCAGACGAGTGGAATAGTCTTCAGAGCTGACGTGGGTTTATGGGACATGTTGGAGTAAAACTGACAGCCTTCACATTTGTCTACTATTTCTTTTGCCATCTCGTTGGCATGTGGCCAGTAAAATCCGGCCCGGTATGCTTTGGCCACGATGGTCCGAGAGGACGCATGGTAACCACAGGTCCCCGAGTGAATATCATTGAGGATCATTTGGCCTTCTTCTGGCGTGATGCATTTTTGGCTGACTCCAGTTACACTTTCTCTGAACAACTGTCCTCTTATCACAGTAAAGGCTTTGGATCATCGGACGATCTGTCGAGCCTCTTCTTAATCCTCTGGAAGTTATTTCCTAAGAATGTATGCAACTTATGGCATTGTCCAATCGGGAGTGACGACCAAAACCTCCATGATCAAGTCGACCACAGCTAGGACTTCGACTTCAGTCGAATCTGTGGCACTCTTAGCCTGTGGGGGCTCTTCAGTGAAAGGATGTTCCTGAACTGAAGGTGAGTGAATATGTTCCAAAAACACATTGCTGGGAATGGTCTTTCTCTTGGATCCTATCTTCGCTAATTCATCTGCAGCTTGATTTTTTTAGTCGGGGTATATGGTGAAGCTCCAACCCCTCAAACTTCTTTTCTAACTTTCTTACTACATTGCAATAACCACTCGGGCTCCTGACATCCCACTCTTTCATTACTTGACTAACCACCAAATCTGAGTCACCATAGACCATGAGGCCACGGACGCCGAGTGAAATGGCCATACGCAACCCGTATAAAAGTGCTTCATATTCAACTTCATTGTTGGAGGAATCAAAATGAATCTAGAGAACATAGCTGAGCTTGTCCCCACGGGGGGATACCAATACTACCCTAGCACCGGAACCATTCAGCATCTTGGAGCCATCGAAGAACATGGTCCAATGCTCCGAGTGAACTTGAGTCGGCAGTTGCTGCTCAATCCACTCGGCAAGGAAATCTGTAATTGCTTGGGACTTGAGAGCTTTCTTTGCCTCAAACTTGATATCCAATGGAAGGAGTTCAATCGCCCATTTTGCCACTCGACCAGTTGCATCTCTGTTGTTCAGAACTTCAGATAATGGTGCATCACTGACGACTGTAATGGAGTGATCAGAGAAATAGTGTGCAACCTTCTTCATGGCCATGTAGATTCCATAAACAAGCTTCTGATAATGCAGATATCTCTGTTTGGATGGAGTCAAAACTTCAGAAAGATAATACACTGGGCACTGAACTTTATAGGCTTTTCCTTCTTCTTCCCGCTCGACCGTGAGTACTATACTGACAACTTGTCCAGTGGCTGCAATGTAAAGCAGTAAAGGCTCTTTGCTGATTGGTGCAGCAAGCACCGGCTGGGTGGAAAGCAGGGCTTTGAGCTCTGCAAACGCTGTGTCAGCTTCATCAGCCCACTCGAATTTATCAGATTTCTTCATCAATCGGTAAAGAGGTAAGGTCTTTTCACTGAGACGAGAAATGAATCGACTCAAGGCGGCCAAACAACCAGTAAGCTTCTGAATGTCATGCACACGCACATGGCGTTTCATTCAGAGGATGGCACCGACTTTCTCTAGGTTCCTGTCGATCCCCCATTAGGAAATGAGGAAACCGAGTAGCTTTCCACCTGGGACTCCGAATGTGCACTTCGACGGATTAAGCTTGATATCATACCTTCTTAGGTTGGCAAAGGTTTCTGCGAGGTCGGTCAGTAGGTCGGAACCCTTACGCGACTTGACCATAATGTCATCCATATATGCTTCCACAATCCGACTGATTTGAGTGAGCAGGCACTTCTGAATCATCCTCATGAATGTGGCGCCAACATTTTTGAGACCAAATGGCATGGTGACATAGCAAAAGCACCCGAATGGGGGTGATGAAAGCCGTTTTTATTTCATCAGGACCATACAGTCAGATCTGATGATACCCAGAATATGCATCTAGAAAAGACAAGCGCTCACACCCCACAGTCGAGTCAACAATCTGATCGATGCGGAGGAGAGGGAAATGATCTTTCGGGCAGGCCCGATTGATATACTTGAAATCGATGCACATACAAAGTGAATCGTCCTTCTTAGGGACCATGACTACATTGGAAAGCCACTCGGAGTGGTAGATCTCTCGGATGAACTCCGCTGCTAGGAGCCGAGCCACTTCCTCGCCAATTGCTTTTCTCTTCTGCACGGCGGACCACTGAAGATGCTCTTTGACGGGTTTTGCCTTTGGATCGACATGCAAATGGTGCTCAGCCAGTCCCCTGGGTACACCCGGCATGTCAGAAGGTTTCCATGCAACGATGTCCTAGTTCTCACGGAGGAACTGGATGAGCGCTTCTTCCTATTTGATGTCGAGTGTTGTTGAGATATGAGTCGGTGCAGCATTGGGATCGGTCGGGTGAATATGAATCAGCTTCGTTTCTCCAGACGACTGAAATGCATAATCTGTGGTAGGCTTCTTGGCTCGCAACAAATCACTTGGATCTGCATTTTTTTAATATTCTTGTAATTCAACTGCTGCCATTTGTGCATCGGCGATTTTAGAACCCTTCTGGAAGCATTCCTCTGCCTTCTGCCGATTGCTAGTGACTGTGATCACTCCTCTGGGGCCAGGCATCTTCAGCTTGAGGTACACGTAACATGGCTGAGCCATAAAACACACATAGGCAGGCCTACCTAGAATAGCATGATAAGCACTCTGGAAATCCACTACTTCAAATGTCAACTTTTCCTTATGGTAATTCTTGGAATCACCAAAAACCACGTCAAGGGCGATCTGGCTGAGTGATTCGGCTTTCTTTCCAGGGATAACACCATGAAAACTCATATTGTTTTTGCTAAGCTTGGACATCGGAATGCCCATCCCTTTTAAGGTTTCAGCATAAAGGATATTCAGGCCGCTACCACCATCCATTAGCACTTTGGTCAGTCGAGTGCCTTCAACAACTGGGTCGACCACCAACGCTTGCCTCCCAGAAGTGGCTATATACGCCGGGTTATCAGACTGGTCGAATGTGATGGCTGTTTGGGACCATTTCAGGTATGTGGTCGTCCTTGCTGGGGCAACCATACTTACCTCTCTGTTGATAACTTTCAATCGACTTTTGCTCTCAACATCAGCAAAAATCACCAGGGTCGAGTTGACCTCAGGATAACCATCATCTTCCTCTTCGTCCTCGTCCTTGTCCGACTCCTTTTCCTTCTCACTGGGTTGTTTCTCTCGGAATTGCTGGATCAGGAGTCGACATTGCCGAGTGGTGTGCTTAGGATAAATCAGATTACCCTCTTCATCCTTCTTCGTATGTATGTGATATGGTAAATCCAACACATCATTTCCCGCTTGATCTTTTACCTTCTTAGGGGTCCAGGGCCCCTTAGGTTTTCCTTTAAACTTTCCTTGAACTACTGCCGCAATTTCGCCAGGCGCTGTAGGTTCAGCCTTACGTTTCTGTTTCCAATTGGAATTGCCTCCACCGGCGTCTTGGCCGACTGGTTTACTCGTTCCACTGCAGAGTCGATCATCTTCTTCTCCGTTAGCGTACCGAGTGGACATTTCCATCATCCGAGTCAGGGACATATCTCCAATCTGACCGAACTTCAGGACCAACTCTCGACATTTAACGCCTTCGTTGAAGGCACACACTGCTTGGTGCTCAGATACATTTTCCACTATGTGATGCAAAGTGGTCCACCTCTGAATGTAATCCCTTAGAGTCTCACTCGGTTTTGCACGCAATGCTGCAATTCTGTTAATCCTGCTGGCCGCTTGCAAGTACCCTCAAAAGTTCTGACAAATACTCGGGCAAGCTCCTCCCAACTGAATATACTACCCGGGGCTAACTGAGTCAATCACGCTCTGGCTGACCCTTCCAATATCAGAGGAAGATGCTTCATGGCCACTTCATCATTTCTGCCACCAATCTGCACAACAACTCAGTAATCCTCAAGCCAAGTTTCAGGCTTGGACTCCCCAGTGAACTTGCTAACCCCAATCGTCAACCTGAAGTTGGGAGGAATCACTGCAACCCTGATGGCTCTGCTGAAACATTCTGGAGCCGAAACATGAAGTCTGCTGCCAGTCGGACGATCTCTGTCAAGGTCCTCCCTGTGCACTCTGTTCCGGTCGACTAGACCTTGAACGAGAATAGATCTTGCATCAAAGCCTGGCTCTCTTGGGTCGACTGGTACTCTGCGCTCGCCACTGTGAAGGCGTCTGCCATCGTATTGCCGAGGCACATATGACCCACTCCTCGGTGGAGGGGTGGGCAGTCGACAACGGTCGTCACGGCCGAGTCGGTGATCATACTGCCCATGGTTCCTGTACTGATCCTGCCGATGATGCCCACGACCTTCACGCGGCAGGGGCAATCTTGGGTTGTGGGCCGACTGAACTGTATCCGCCACCACGGATCTGCTATGAATCCTATTTTGCGACTAAGACACTTCTGTGTTCTGTTCTCCTGCTGCCCGGAGTAAGGCCCGGATCTGCATTAAACCTCTACCAGCTTCCGACTGGGAAGGCTGAATTGACTATGCTATTCGGGCGGCATCTGTGAGATTTTGAATCGGAGTGCGGTATACCTTGGGTTGAGGCGGAAAAAGCTGTCGTCGGCTGGACTCAGGGATCCGCTCTCGAGCATGCTCGTCGAGTGCGTGCTGTAGGTTCTCCAGTCGAGTGCGCTCAGCCAAATTGGCCAGGCGCACCTCTTCCAAGGCCCGAGCCTTAGGGGTTTCCCCAATGATGGGCGTGTGGAGTGCATCCATGTTGCAGCGACGAAGTTCTTCTCTCTGCTGTGAAGAGAGAGGTTCGGGACGGTACTCCTCATGAACGCGCAACGGATCGCCGCCACCATCACCGCCGTCGTCATGGCAGAATCCAGGCGGACTACGCGGTCCATCGACCAGCAAAACTTTAGCCGCAGGGTCGCTGCTATCGCACTCTGTTGCGGTCTCGACGGATCCAGTCGACAGGTTGAACAGGCTGTAGAGACTTTGGTCGGGCTCGATTGCCGTGACTTGATGGGTGGCCGGATGACGAGCCACCACATGTTTCACCCACCGCTGAAGCCGCGACCGACCGAATCGCTTGCGACGGCGAACAACGGGGAGAGAAGACACCACGGGAGCCGACCGATACTGGGTCGACGGCTACCGGAGAAGGACATCGCGTACGCACGCGCGAAAGTGCGTCGCCCCACGGACGGGGAGCACCTCAATGTCAAGGGGAGCTTCCTGAAGCCAGGTGGAGTCATCTGCGACGAAGACGAGCGCGCCGAGATGGATCTCGCGGCCCTCACCCAATCCACCGCCAGAAACCATGATGATGGGGATCGTAAAATCACAACTTCACCAACAAGTCGCTAAGACACCTGCCCCACAGTGGGCGCCAACTGTCATGGTCCTAAGACCGACTATAGAAAAGGGGGGTAGGTATGGAGAGGCAAGATCTTAGCTATGGTGAAGTTGTACACACAGGATTTACGAGTTCAGGCCCTTCACGGTGGAAGTAGAAGCCCTACGTCTCGGTGCCCGGAGGCGGTCGACTGGATTATATGCGTGTGGTATTACAGGGGGTGCCAACCCTTGTGCCAGAGGAGGGGGTGGATTATATAGAGTGCGCTAGGACCCCAGCCCTCCTCCATTACAAGAGGTTCAATGTACATAAAGACGGGCGTTACTGATAATGTCAGCCATAAGTGCTATTAATGATCCTAAAGACTATGGAGTGAACGCCTGACCGTTGCAATGCTGAGTGACTCCTGGTCTTCAATAGGTTGAGTGGTTCCTTGTATTGTCAAGTTACATCAGGTAAGAGGGATACCCGAGTGATATGGTCGGTCGAGTGGATTGCACTCGACGCCTTCTGTGGGTATTCCTTGTTGTCTCTTTGACTTCATTGCTTCTAGGGTAGTGACCTTGGGTAGGGCGTATAGGTCAGGCCTGTGACCCTACCCTAGGTCCGTATCCTCATCACCGAGTACTGTTCATCTTTCTCCCAGATCAACTTGACCACATCTATCACATTTTCTGTGATCGGTACATCCGTGACCCTCTGCCATAAGTCGAGAAATTGCAGGAGCACCTCGGGCATGAGGTTTGGGCCAATCTTCCGTGCCCATTTACTGTTGATGACCGAATCTGATACGAGCATAGATCGTCTGATCCTAGGCGGGATCCTATCGTATACCAAGGGTGCTATCTCACATAACCTCGACCTGTTCAGCCACTTGTCTTCCCAAAAAGAGATGATTTGCCATTGCCCATTGTCGTGCTCTCCACCGCCTGTACCAAGGCAAGTGCTTCAACTGGTACACTGGTCTGAAACTCAGCCCATGACCTGTCCTTGTCGTACTTCTGTAGTTGTTGGGGATATAAACCCATGGTATGACCCGCCTGTTCAGGGCCGGGTCATTCAATGGCGACTTAAGAAGTATGGTCTAACAATGGGCTCAGGCAACCACAGGTTCAAGGTCCAGGAGATGAGTCCCCAGTTGGTTGGGCCGACTCATGACCCAAAAGCACAAGCCGCCAATGTCAGCCATAGCGCCAAAGGAAGTTTCTTACTTAGGAAACAAGGCAAATCGGAAACATAATAGGACAAGAATCATAGTACGAACCAGACTCTATTGTAAGCCCAGGGCCTCCACTTGTATATAAAGGGAAGTCCGTGAGGCAGAAAGACTAAGTTTACAATATCTCGAGTACTAGGTTAGCCAGGTCGCACCCTTGTAATCGAGATCACAATCATCAATAGCAATCAAGTAGGAGTAGGATTTTACCTCCAGCGTGAGGGGCCGAATCTGGGTAAACCCTTGTCTCTCGATTCTGATCAACCCCGTTCAAGCTTCCACTTTGCGGCGATGGCCTCATGACTAAGTCCTTTCACGAGGACATCTGCCGTGATAAAACCACGTCAGTTGGCGCCCACCGTGGGGCAATCACTCGGTGGTGTTGAGTTCTTGGAGGGAGCTCTCCCAAGGATCGAGGGATACATGAACGGCCGCATGACCAAGAGTTTCCGCGACAAGCTCTACATCGACGACTCATGCTAGGGCCCCGAGGCTGACTCAATCGAGTACGGGTACCGGGTCCCCTTAGGCAAGATCCACGTCTTCATCGGCAAGATCGGTGAATCAGGACCCGAGCCGGACATCTGCACCGACATCATCGAGCCGGCTCGGTGCATGCAACCCACCCAGGCTCAAGCTGCCCGGGGCAATGTTTTCGTCGGCTTCACTCGTGACAACTCTGCTCTAGTGGGGAAGCCCTTGTTTACTCTAATGGCAAGTCATCAATTGGGAAGACGGAGTCGATTCGCCCCTCGTAAGATGGCAGGCTTGGGGGCTGCTCCGACGATGAGTCGGCCTGGACGACCATGAGTCGCCCCATTGGACCACCATCTATATGGCGGGCACCGCTCCAGCTCTTGACTCCACCACGGCAGGCTCCATGGGAGGAGCCGGCGCCTCAGCGACTAGTCCGAACGCGGCTGGCCCGGTCAAACCGCTGGCTCAAGTTCTCTCAGAGCTGGTCGCCTCTTTGACGACTCTCCTCGAGTCGCCTTAACAATAGAAAATCAGGAAGAGAGCTAGGTGGAGGTGGCTAAAATCCGTGAGCAGATGACTAAAGCTCAGGAAGATATCACCGCTGAGAGTGCTTGCATGGTACAACTACAAACCCAGATCCATAATGAAATGGAGGACCCGAGGACAGAGTCCTGGCGCTTGGGTCTCTGTCAGCACGCTTCTAAGGCGGGCCATAGGAGACGACATGAGACACGCCTACCCCTGGCTTTGAGGGAACGCGTATGTTCAATACGGCTACACCTGACACCGGGACGAGCACCCCCGCGACACCGATGATAACCCAATTAAACCGGGGCATGCCACAAAACGACAATGGCGGACCATCTCCAGCTCAGCTCAGTAGACAACCCCAAACCCGCCGCCGGTTCGAACGACTCCAGATCGCTTCGTTACACCTGCGGGTTACTTTCCAACCCTGTTGATAACTGATGTCACTTGAGATGCGTCGGTGTTTCCCCAGGGAATAAGGGAGGATGCAACACAACAATGGTAAGGTATTTCCCTCAGTGATGAGACCAAGGTTATCGAACAAGAAGAGAACCACACAACACTACGTAAACGGTACCTGCACACAAATAACAAATACTTGCAACCTGACGCGTTAAAGGGGTTGTCAATCCCTTTCGGGTAGCGGTGCCAAAAAGTGACGTAAGGATAGGATAAAATTATAGTAGATTGATAGATGCAAATAAAGGTAAATAAAATGCAACAAGGTATTTTGGGTTTTTGATAATATAGATCTGAAAATAAAAGAAGCAAATAACAGAAAAGGCAATTGGCAATATGGATTTGAAAATCTATGATAGGAAGATAGACCCAGGGGTCATAGATTTCACTAGTGGCCTCCCTTGAGAAAATAACAACGGTGGGTAGACAAATTACTATTGGGCAATTGATAGAAGCAAATCATTGTGAAGATATCCAAGACAATGATCATGTATACAGGCATCAAGTCCAAGATTAGTAGACCGACTCCCGACTGCATCTACTACTATTACTCCACACATCGACCGCTATCCAGCATGCATCTAGTGTATGAAGTTCATGGAAAACGGAGTAATGCAATAAGAATGATGACATGATGTAGACAAGATCTATTCATGTAGGAATAGACCCCATCTTTTTATCCTTAATAGCAATGATACATGCGTGCCTTGCTGCCCCTTCTGTCACTGGGAAAGGACATCGCAAGATCGAACCCATTAGAAAGCACCTCTTCACACTGCAAGATAAATATATCAAGTTGGCCAAATAAAACCCAAATATCAAAGAAGAAATCCGAGGCTATAACAATCAAGAATGGATATTAAATCAAAGCAAATCTGATCATAAACTCACAATTCATCGGATCCCAACAAACACACCGCAAAAAAGTCATTACATCAAATAGATCTCCAAGAGGCCGTTGTATTGAGATACAAAGAGAGAAAAAGCCATCTAGCTACTGCCTATAGACCTGTAGGTCTGAGTTGAACTACTCACGCATCATCGGAAATGCACCAATGAGGATGATGACCCCCTCCGTGATTGTGTTCCCCTCCGGCAGAGTGCCGGAATAGGGCTCTAGATTGGATCTCATGGTTCTGGAACTTGCGACGACTAGAATAAAATTTCGTCCACTCCCCTAGGGTTTCTGGAGCAAGGAGGTATTTATAGAGCGAAGAGGCAGTGCGGGAGGCCGCCGAGGTGGGCACAACCCACCTAGGCGCGCCTGGGGGCCCAGGCCCTGGTGGGTTGTGCCCCCCTCGGGGCACCCCCAGGTGCTTCTCTGGCCCATCTGGTGTCTTCTAGTCCAAAAAAGTCCACCAAAAGTTTCGTTGCATTTGGACTCCGTTTGATATTGATTTTCTACGATGTAAAAACAAGCAGAAAACAACAACTAGCACTTGGCACTATGTCAATAGGTTATTCCCAAAAAATGATATAAAATGATTGTAAAATGATTGTAAAACATCCAAGAATGATAATATAATAGCATGGAATAATAAAAAAGTATAGATACGTTGGAGACGTATCAACATCCCCAAGCTTAATTCTTGCTTGTCCTCAAGTAGGTAAATGATAAACACATAATTTTTGATGTGGAATGCTGCCTAACATGTTCATCACATATTCTTTCCTTTATAGCATGGACAATTGGACTTTTATATGGTTCAAAGCAATAGTCTAGTTTTGACATGAGGACTTTAATACTCGAGCACATTAACAAACAACCATGTCTTTCAAAATATCAATACTAAAGCAATTTATCCCTAGCTCAACATGCTCAATCATTGATCCATTCATGCAACACATCGAAATATTAATTACATCCAATGCTCAAGTATCATAATAGTGTTTCGTAATTGGTGCTTTATAGGAGAAGATGGAGACACAAAAAAATGCATTAAGTAAAAGATAGGCCCTTCGTAGAGGGAAGTAGGGATTTGTAGAGGCACCAGAGCTCAAAGCAAAAATTGAGAGATAAAATTATTTGGGTGCCATGCTTTTCTCGCCAATGAGAATGACTTAGAGTTCCCCACACTTTCCATGCTAGATACATCATAGGCGGTTCCCAAACATAAAATAAAGTTTATTCCTTTTTCCACCAAACTTTCACAAGCCATGGCTAACCGTATCCACGAGTGCCCTCCATACCAACACTTTACAAGGAATTTATTGTATGACAACATAAAGTAAATTTCCTTTTTCATTTCAGGACTGGGAATCCCTATTACCACCATACTCTCGTGCAATGACAAGTGAATAAGCACTCATCTTGAGAATAACACATCTAGCATGAAAAATATTAGCCACCCCTTGCCGCTTCATGATCGGTACGGGCACACAAAAGAGAAATTTATTTTGAAATTTAGAGTTGGCACATACAAATTTGCTTAGGACGGCAAGAAAACACCGCATATAGGTAGGTATGGTGGACTCATTTGGCATAACTTGGGTTTTAGGATTTGGATGCACAAGTAGTATTCCTACTTAGTACAAGGTGGAGGCTAGCAAGAGACTGAGAAGCGACCAACCAAGGAACGAAAACCGTCATAAGGGAACATTGAACATAACTAACACCGAATAATGCAACACAAGTAGGATGTAGTTTCATTGCATGACTATTGACTTTCGTTCTTGCATAGGGAATCGCAAACCTTAACATCAATATTCTTACTAAATCATAATTAATCATTAACATGGCTCACATATCACTATCATCATATCTCAAAACTATTACAAAGAATCAAGTTTATTTTGTCCAATGATCTTCATGAAATTTTTATTATATCCTCCTTGGATATCTATCACTTTGGAACTAGTTTCAGATGTTGATTTTATAAGCTCAAACAAATATAAGTGAAGAAGATGAGAATTGTATTTCTTTCTCTCACATCAATCTAAGTGAAGCATGAGAGAATTTCTTCGAAGATAACAAAGCACACCATGCTCAAAAAGATATAAGTGAAGCACTAGAGCAATTCCAAGGCTCTAAAAATTTAAGTGAAGCGTAGGAGCAAGCATAGCATATTTTGTCTCTCCAAAATAGGTGTGTACAGCAAGGATTCTTATTAAAAATTAAAAATTAAAACAAGCAAAGACTCATATCACAAGACGCTCCAAGCAAAACTCATGATATGTGACGAATAACAATATTGTTTCAAGTGAAATACCGATGGTCGTTAGAAGAAAGAGGGGATGTGATGACCCACAAGTGTAGGGGATCTATCATAGTCCTTTCGATAAGTAAGAGTGTCGAACCCAACGAGGAGCATAAGGAAATGACAAGCGGTTTCAGTAAGGTTTTCTCTGCAAGCACTGAAATTATCGACAACAGATAGTTTTGTGATAAGGTAATTCATAAAGGGTAACAAGTAACAAAAGTAAATAAGGTGCAGCAAGGTGGCCCAATCCTTTTTGTAGCAAAGTACAAGCCTGGACAAACTCTTATATGAAGGAAAACGCTCCCAGGACACATGGGAATTATCGTCAAGCTAGTTTTCATCATGCTCATATGATTCACGTTCGTTACTTTGATAATTTGATATGTGGGTGGACCGGTGCTTGGGTACTGCCCTTTCTTGGAAAAGCATCCCACTTATGATTAACCCCTATTGCAAGCATCCACAACTACAAAAGAAGTATTAAGGTAAACCTAATCATAGCATGAAACATATGGATCCAAATCAGCCCCTTACGAAGCAACTCATAAACTAGGGTTTAAGCTTCTGTCACTCTAGCAACCCATCATCTACTTATTACTTCCCAATGCCTTCCTCTAGGCCCAAACAATGGTGAAGTGTCATGTAGTCGACGTTCACATAACACCACTAGAGGAGAGACAACATACATCTCATCAAAATATCGAACGAATACCAAATTCACATGACTACTTATAGCAAGACTTCTCCCATGTCCTCAGGAACAAATGTAACTACTCACAAATCATATTCATGTTCATAATCAGAGGGGTATTAATATGCATATAGGATCTGAACATATGATCTTCCACCGAATAATCCAACTAGCATCAATTACAAGGAGTAACAACACTACTAGCAAACCACAGGTACCAATCTGAGGTTTTGAGACAAAGATTGGATACAGGAGATGAACTAGGGTTTGAGAGGAGATTGTGTTGGTGAAGATGTTGATGGAAATTGACCCCCTCCCAATGAGAGGATCGATGGTGATGACGATGGTGATGATTTCCCCCTCCTGGAGGGATGTTTCCCCGGCAGAACAGCTCCGCCGGAGCCCTAGATTGGTTCCGCCAAGGTTCCACCTCGTGGCGGCGGTATCTCGTCCCGAAAGCTTGCTTATGATATTTTTTCCAGGGTAAGAGACTTCATATAGCAGAATATGGGCACCGGAGGCCTGCTAGGGGGCCCACGAGGCAGGGGGCATGCCCAGGGGTGACGGCGTACCCCCCACCTTCGTGGACGGTGGGTGGCCCCCCTCTGGTATTTTCTTCGCTCAATATTTTTTATTAATTCCAAAAATAACTTCCGTGGAGTTTCAGGACTTTTGGAGTTGTGCAGAGTAGGTCTCTAATATTTTCTCCTTTTCAAGCCCAGAATTCCAGCTGCCGGCATTCTCCCTCTTCATGTAAACCTTGTAAAATAAGAGAGAATAGGCATAAGTATTGTGACATAACGTGTAATAACAACCCATAATGTAATAAATATCGATATAAAAGCATGATGCAAAATTGACGTATCAACTCCCCCAAGCTTTAGACCTCGCTTGTCCTCAAGCGGAAGCCGATAACGAAAAATATGTCCACATGTTTAGAGATAGAGGTGTCGATAAAATAAAATACGTACATGAGGGCATCATGATCATTCTTATAACAGCAACATATACAAATATTGCCATATGATTTCTTATACTAAAGTAACAATCCATTCACAATTTCAAGTATGAATCAGAAACTTCATTGAGAACCAACAAACTATGATCTCGGTCATTGAGGCAATTGCAATTTATCATAACATCGAAAAGAGTCAATATAAGAGCTTTTCAGCAAGTCCACATACTCAACTATCATTTAGTCTTTCACAATTGCTAACACTCACGCAATACTTATGGTTATGGAGTTTTTATCGAACACAGAGAAAGATAGGGGCTTATAGTGCTGCCTCCCAACCTTTTACCTCAAGGGTAATGTCAACAATGATAGTTCATGCTAACTTACGTCCAATTGGATATATATATATATATATATATATATATATATATATGTATGTATATCAGGATCTTTCCAACACAAGGTGCTTGCCAAAGGACAAAATGTAAAAAGGAAAGGTGACGATCACCATGACTCTAGTAAAAGGTATAAGACAAAAGTAAAAGATAGGCCCTTCGTAGAGGGAAGCAGAGGTTGTCATGTGCTTTTATGGTTGGATGCACGAAATCTTAATGCAAAAGAACGTCACTTTATATTGCCACTTGTGATATGGACCTTTATTATGCAGTCCATCGCTTTTATTGCTTCCATATCACAAGATTGTATAAAGCTTATTTTCTCCACACTAATAAGTCATACATATTTAGGGAGCAATTTTTTATTGCATGCAACATGACAACTTACTTGAAGGATCTTACTCAATCCATAAGTAGATATGGTGGACTCTCATGACAAAACTGGGTTTAAGGATATTTTGGAAGCACAAGTAGTATCTCTACTTGGTGCAAAGAATTTGGCTAGCATGAGGGGGAAAGGCAAGCTCAACATGTTGGATGATCCATGACAATATACTTTATTTCGGATATAAGAAAACATAACCCATTACATTGTCTTCCTTGTCCAACATCAACTCTTTAGCATGTCATATTTTAATGAGTGCTCACAATCATAAAAGATGTCCAAGATACTATATTTATATGTGAAAACCTCTCTTTCTTTATTACTTCCTATTAATTGCAACGATGACCAAAACTATGTTTGTCAACCATCAACAACTTTTATTCATCATACTCTTTATATGTGAAGTCATTACTCTCCATAAGATCCATATGATCTCTTTATTTCTTTTTATTCTTTCTTTTTCTTTTATTCCCTCAAGATCAAAGTAAGATAACCAAGCCCTTGACTCAACACTAATCTTTATTATATATAGCTCACGGACTCGATTACATAGAAGGATCATAAAGCAAAGCTCCAAACTAGATCATACCAAAACTTTATTCTACTAGATCAAGATATTACTAAAAGGAATGAACTAAGAAAAAGGGTAAAGATAGGAGTGTGATGGTGATACGATACCGGGGCACCTCCCCCAAGCTTGGGAGTTGCCAAGGGGAGTTCCCATACCCATGTGTTCAGTTCTCCTTTGCTGGTGAAGAAGGTGCTGATGATGATGGATAGTCGCACATTGAGCGTAGTAGCTCCTCCAGTTTGCGGATAATGCCCTTGAGTGCGGTGATATGCTCCTTCAACAAAATATTTTCACATGTGAGATACTTGTTTTGTATGTGAGCTAACTCAATCATCTTGAAATCTTCAATCTCAGTTGGGGTAAGAAGGTAGTGATGAGGTTTAGGATGTCTTCTTCTTCTTCCGCTGGAGCTTGATCCTCCATGACCTTCTTAATCCTATCATCCTTGTTGATCTCCCCGAGTTCTTCTTTCTTCAGCGCTATCTTCATTATCCAAGCATCGTTGCCTTCATTGTTGGAGGGGGGGGTGATGACATGATGCCTGGCCTTGACAACTCTGAAAAAAAACAGCTCGAAACAAAGACAGAGGGTATTTTCGTGATACGGTGGTCAAAACCTTCGGGAGATTATATAATGAATTTTTACCGACTAAAAGAAGTATCGTGCAAGAAATCAGAGTCCGCAGAGCACACGAGGTGCCCACGAGGCAGGGGGGCGCGCTTAGGGGGGTAGGGCGCACCCTCCACCCTCGTGGATGCCTCGTGTACTCTTTGGACTACTTCTTATTTTCCTTTTTCTTAAATATTCCAAAACGGAGAAAAATTGCTATTAGAACTGTTTTGGAGTCGGTTTACTTACCGTACCACATACCTATTCCTTTTCGGAGTCTGAAACATTCTGGAAAGTGTCCCTTATGTATTCCTCCGGGGTTATGGTTTCAATAACATTAGTTTCAACATTTATAGGATTACATGAGATATAATGTTTGATTCTTTGGCCGTTCACCACCTTTGGATTTGTGCCTTCGGAGTTGTTGATTTTTATGGCACCGGAATGGTAAACCTCCTCGATAACGTAAGGACCTTCCCACTTAGAGAGGAGTTTTCCTGCAAAAAATCTTAAACAAGAGCTGAAAAGCAACACATAATCACCTACATTAAACTCACGCTTTTGTATCCTTTTGTCATGCCATCTTTTAACTTTTTATTTAAACAGTTTGGCATTCATAAAGTGAGCTAATGTCAAATAACATGTTCTCACCGGCAAGTTTGAAATCATAATTGAGCTCTTTAATGGCCCAATATGCCTTATGTTCTAGTTCGAGAGGTAAGTGACATGCTTTTCCATAAACCATTTTATATGGAGACATACCCACAGGATTTTTATATGCAGTTCTATAGGCCCATAATGCATCATCAAGTTTCTTGGACCAATGCTTTCTAGATCTATTAATAGTCTTTTGCAAAATTAATTTGAGCTCTCTATTACTCAATTCTACTTGGCCACTAGACTGTGGGTGATATGGAGATGCAATTCTATGATTAACATCATACTTAGCAAGCATTTTACGAAAAGCACCATAAATAAAATGTGAACCACCATCAGTCATTAGGTATCTAGGGACTCCAAACCTCGGAAAAATAACTTCTTTAAGCATCTTAATAGAGGTGTTATGATCAGCACTACTAGTTGGAATAGCTTCTACCCACTTAGTAACATAATCAACAACAACTAAAATATGTGTATACCCATTAGAGGAAGGAAACGGTCCCATATAATCAAAGCCCCAAACATCAAATGGTTCAATCACAATAGAATACTTCATAGGCATTTCTTGACGTCTACTAATATTACCAATTCTTTGACATTCATCGCAAGACAAGACAAACTTACGGGCATCCTTGAAGAGAGTAGGCCAATAAAAACCGGATTGCAATACCTTATGTGCAGTTCTATCTCCAGCGTGGTGTCCTCCATAAGCCTCAGAGTGACACTTGCGTAGGATCTGTTCCTGTTCATGCTCGGGTACACAACGTCTAGTGACACCATCTACTCCTTTATACAGGTGTGGGTCATCCCAGAAGTAATGTCTTAAATCATAGAAAAACCTTTTCTTTTGCTGGTACGTGAAACTAGGTGGTATAAATTTAGCAATAATGTAATTAGCATAATCAACATACCATGGAGCAGTACGAGAAGCATTTATGATAGCTAATTGTTCATCAGGGAAGCTATCATCAATAGGTAGTGGGTCATCAAGAACATTTTCTAACCTAGACAAGTTGTCTGCAACGGGGTTGTCAGCTCCCTTTCTATCAATAATATGCAAATCAAATTCTTGTAGTAGGAGAACCCATCTAATAAGTCTAGGTTTAGCATCTTTATTTTCCATAAGATATTTAATAGCAGCATGATCAGTGTGAACAGTTACTTTAGAGTCAATGATATAAGGTCTAAACTTATCACAAGCAAATACAACCGCTAAAAATTCTTTTTCAGTAGTAGCATAATTTCTCTAGGCACTGTCTAGAGTTTTACTAGCATATTGAATAACATTTAGTTTGTTATCAACTCTTTGTCCTAGAACGTCACCTACAGCATAATCACTAGCATCGCACATAATTTCAAAGGGTAAATTCCAATCAGGTGGCTGAACAATAGGTGCAGAAATCAAAGCTTTCTTAAGTATTTCAAATGCTTCTACACAATCATCATCGAAGACAAAAGGAATATCTTTTTGTAAGAGATTAGTCAGAGGCCTAGAAATTTTAGAGAAGTCGTTAATGAACCTCCTATAAAAACCAGCATGACCAAGGAAACTACTTATACCTTTAATGTCCTTGAGACATGGCATCTTTTCAATAGCATCAACTTTAGCTTTATCAACTTCAATACCTCTTTCAGAAATTTTATGCCCCAAGACAATGCCTTCATTAACCACAAAGTGGCATTTTTCCCAATTCAAGACAAGATTAGTTTCTTCACATCTCTGCAAAACTCGATCAAGGTTGCCCAAGCAATCATCAAAAGAAGATCCATAAATGGAGAAATCATCCATGAAAACCTCAACAATCTTTTCACAAAATTCACAGAATATAGCCATCGTGCATCTTTGAAAGGTAGCAGGTGCATTACATAAACCAAAAGGCATACACCTATAAGCAAAAGTATCGGAAGGGCAAGTAAAAGTGGTCTTTTCTCGATCCTCTTTTGACACAGGTATTTGAGAGAAACCAGAGTAACCATCTAGAAAGCAAAAATGTGTATGTTTGGATAATCTTTCTAGCATTTGATCAATAAAAGGCAAAGGGTAATGATCCTTTTTAGTAGCTTTATTTAATTTGCGGAAATCAATTACCATCCTATAGCCTGTAACAATTCTTTGCGGGATCAATTCATCTTTATCATTAGGAACAACAGTAATACCTCCCTTCTTAGGGACACAATGGACAGGACTTACCCACTGACTATCAGCAACGGGATAAATTATACGTGCCTCCAGGATCTTTGGTATTTCTTTTCTCACCACTTCTTTCATCTTAGGATTTAACCGTCATTGGTGATCAACGACTGGTTTGGCGTCTTCCTCAAATTTTATTTTGTGTTGGCTTAGAGTGGGACTAATGCCCTTAAGATCATCAAGAGTATATCCAATAGTAGCACGGTGCTTCTTCAGAGTTTTCAATAATTTCTCCTCTTCCTTCTCTGAAAGGTTAGCACTAATAATAACAGGATATATCTTCTTTTCATCAAGGTAAGCATATTTAAGAGTACCAGGTAGTGGTTTAAGCTTAAACATGGGATCACCCTTGGGTGGTGGAGGATCCCCTAGAATTTCAACAGGCAAGTTGTGTTTCAAAATATGCCCCTGTTTAAAGAATACTTCATCTATCTCCCTTCTTTAATTCATAAACATATCATTTACATGGTCTAGCAAATATTGTTCTAAAGGATCATTAGGAGGTAGAGCAATAGAAGCAAGACCAATAATTTCATCCTTACTAGGCAATTCTTTATCATGGGGTTGTCTACAAAATTTAGCAAAATTAAACTCATGAGACATATCCCCCGAACCAATAGTAACAACATCCTTTTTGCAGTCTATCCTAGCATTAATAGTATTCAAGAAGGGTCTATCATATATGATGGGACAAAAGCTATCTTGTGGGGAACCAAGAACAAGAAAATCAGCAGGATATTTAACTTTCCCACACAAGACTTCAACATCTCTAACAATCCCAACTGGTGAAATAGTATTTATATTGGCAAGCTTAATTGTAACATTAATTTCATCTATCTCAGTAGGTGCAATATCATGCATAATTTCTTTGTATAAGGAATGAGGTATTGCACTTGCAATAGAACCCATATCACATAAGCCATGATAACAATGATCTCCTATTTTAATAGAAATAACAGGCATGCCTACAACAGGTCTATGTTTATTTTTAGTATCGGGTCTAGCAATTCTAGAAGCTTCATCACAGAAGTAAATAACATGCCCATCAATATTATCAGCCAAGAGATATTTAACCATAGCAATACTAGGTTCAACTTTAATTTGCTTAGGTGGTGTAGGTGTTATAGTATTACTCTTATGAACCACAGATGAAGCTTTAGCATGATCCTTTATCCTAACAGGGAAAGGTGGTTTCTCAATATAGGTAGTAGGAACAATAGGATCATTATAAGTGATAGTCTTTTCTTCAACTTTAATAGGTGCAACTACTTTTACTTCAACGGGAGGATTATATTTAAACCACTTCTCCTTAGGGAGGTCAACATGAGTAGCAAATGATTCACATAAAGAAGCTACTATCTCAGAGTCAAGTCCATATTTAGTGCTAAATTCACGAAAAGCATTGGTATCCATAAAAGATTTAACACAATCAAACTTAGGTGTTATACCTGACTCCTTACCTTCGTCGAGATCCCAATCTTCAGAGTTGCGTTTAATTCTTTCCAATAAATCCCATCTGAATTCAATAGTCTTCATCATAAAAGAACCAGTACAAGAAGTATCGACCATGGAGCGATTGTTGAGAGAAAGCCGAGCATTAAATTTTTTAATAACAATTTCTCTTGAGAGATCATGATTGGGGCATGAATATAACATTGACTTAAGCCTCCCCCAAGCTTGAGCGATGCTTTCTCCTTCGCGAGGCCAAAAATTATATATATAATTACGACCACGATGAACAAGATGCATAGGATAAAACTTCTGATGAAATTCCAATTTCAATCGGTTGTAGTTCCATGATCCCATATCATCACATAGCCTAAACCATGTCAATGCCTTTCCCTTCAAAGATAAAGGGAATACCTTCTTCTTGATAACATCCTCGGGCATACCTGCAAGCTTAAATAATCCACGAACTTCATCCACATAGATTAGGCGCAAATCGGGATGCAATGTTCCATCTCATGTAAAAGGATTAGCTAGCAGTTTCTCTACCATACCCGAAGGAATTTCAAAGTAAACATTTTCAGTAG
The DNA here is from genome assembly GCF_002162155.2 of Triticum dicoccoides. Taxonomy (NCBI): domain Eukaryota; kingdom Viridiplantae; phylum Streptophyta; class Magnoliopsida; order Poales; family Poaceae; genus Triticum; species Triticum dicoccoides. The sequence goes on from NC_041389.1 coordinate 351,245,239, forward strand.
GTTTAGTAGGTTAAGGAGCAACTCTTTGCTCTACTGGTCGGGGTGAAGATACCCCGAACAAGCCCCTCAAAGGATTATGTTCCATAGTAACAAGTGACAGTAAATTTCAGCACACTATATAAAATTTTCCTTACCAAGTTCCACTTACCAAAGGCTCTTCACTCCCCGGCAACGGCGCCAGAAAAGAGTCTTGATGACCAACAAGTGTAGGGGATCTATCGTAGTCCTTTCGAGAAGTAAGAGTGTTGAACCCAACGAGGAGCAGAAGGAAATGACAAGCGGTTTTCAGTAAGGTTTCTCTTCAAGCACTGAAACTATTGGTAACAGATAGTTTTGTGACAAGGTAACTCGTAACGGGTAACAAGTAACAAAAGTAAATAAGGTGCAGCAAGGTGCCCCAATCCTTTTTGTAGCAATGGACAAGCCTGGACAAACTCTTATATGAAGGAAAACGCTCCCGAGGACACATGTGAATTATCGTCAAGCTAGTTTTCATCACGCTCATATGATTCGGGTTCGCTACTTTGATAATTTGATATGTGGGTGGACCGGTGCTTGGGTACTGCCCTTGCTTGGACAAGCATCCCACTTAGGATTAACCCCTATTGCAAGCATCTACAACTACAAAAGAAGTATTAAGGTAAACTTAACCATAGCATGAAACGTATGGATCCAAATCAGCCCCTTACGAAGCAACTCATAAACTAGGGTTTAAGCTTCTGTCACTCTAGCAACCCATCATCTACTTATTACTTCCCAACGCCTTCCTCTAGGCCCAAACAATGGTGAAGTGTCATGTAGTCGACGTTCACATAACACCACTAGAGGAGAGACAACATACATCTCATCAAAATATCAAACGAATACCAAATTCACATGACTACTTATAGCAAGACTTCCCCATGTACTCGGGAACAAAAGCAACTACTCACAAATCATTCATGTTCATAATCAGAGGAGTATTAATATGCATATAGGATCTGAACATATGATCTTCCACCGAATAAACCAACTAGCATCAACTACAAGGAGTAATCAACACTACTAGCCACCCACAGGTACCAATTTGAGGTTTTGAGACAAAGATTGGATACAAGAGATGAACTAGGGTTTGAGAGGAGATGGTGCTGGTGAAGATGTTGATGTTGATTGACCCCCTCCCAATGAGAGGATCGATGGTGATGACGATGGTGATGATTTCCCCCTCCCGGTGGGATATTTCCCCGGCAGAACAGCTCCACCGGAGCCCGAGATTGGTTCCGCCTCATGGCGGCGGTGTTTCGTCCCGAAAGCTTGCTTATGATTTTTTTCCAGTGTAAGAGACTTCATATAGAAGAAGATGGGCACCGGAGGCCTGCCAGGGGGCCCACGAGGTAGGAGGCGCGCCCAGGGGGGTAGGGCGCGCCCCCACCCTCGAGGACGGTGGGTGGCCCCCCTCTGGTATTTTCTTCGCTCAATATTTTTCATTAATTCCAAAAATAACTTCCATGGAGTTTCAGGACTTTTGGAGTTGTGCAGAATAAGTCTCTAATATTTGCTCCTTTTCCAGCCCAAAATTCCAGCTGCCGGCATTCTCCCTCTTCATGTAAACCTTGTAAAATAAGAGAGAATAGGCATAAGTATTGTGACATAACGTGTAATAACAACCCATAATGCAATAAATATCGATATAAAAGCATGATGCAAAATGGACGTATCAGGATGCCACTCGGGGGCATCCCCTAGCTTAGTTGCTTGATACTTCTTGAATATTATCTTGGGGTGCCTCGGGCATCTCGAAGCTTAGCCTTTTGCTAATCCTTATTCCTTCATCCATCGCGATCTCACCCAAAACTTGAAAACTTCAATCACACAAAACTTCGTGAGATCCGTTAGTATAAGAAAGTAAATCACTACTTTAAGTACTATTGCAAACCCATTCATATTTTGTTATTGTATTATCTACTGTATTTTAACTTTTCCATGGGAAAAGCTCTTTAAAGGAAACCATAGAATCATCAAAACAAACACATAACACAACAAAAACAGAATCTGTCAAAAACAGAACAATCTGTAGCAATTAGAGAACTTCGTATACTTCTGTAACTCCAAAAACTCTGAAAACTTAGGAAAGCGTAGAAAATTTGTATATCAATCTTGTGTAAAAAAACATAGCAAAAGCACTGTGATTTATGAAAATTGTTTTTTCTGATCGCAATTTTTTTTGTTTTTCAACAAGATCAAATCAACTATCACACAAATCATCCCAAAGGCTTTGCTTGGCATGAACACTAATTTGAACCACAAAAACACATCTAATCAGAGGCATAATTGGGTATTTTATTGAAAATAGCAAGAAAACCAAAAAGCAAAAAGATACAAGTTGGCTTGCCTCCCAATGAGCGCTATCATTTTACGCCCCTGGCTTGGCATAAGACTTTATTGATGCTCACATGAAAGATAAGAATTGAAGCACAAAGAGAGCATCATAAAACATGTGACAAACACACTTAAGTCTAACATACTTCCTATGCATAGCCATTTTGTATGAAAACAAATTATCAGGACAAGCAATTTCTAGCATATACAAAGAATAAGAAAGAAACAATAGCAATCTCAACATAACGAGAGGAAATTTAGTAACATGAAATTTTCCACAACCATATTTTCCTCTCTCATAATAATTACATGCAGGATCATAATCAAATTCACCAATATAACTTTCACATAAAATATTGTTTTCATGATCCACATGCATGCAAAGTTGACACTCTTCCAAAATAGTGGGATTATCATCAAATAAAGTAATGACCTCTCCAAGCCCACTTTCATAAAAAAATCATAAGATTGAACACTCTCCAAATATGTGGGATTATTTTTAGCTAAAGTTGACACTCTTCCAAACCCACTTTTAATATTACCGCACACATATTCATCATGAGGTTTAAATAAATTTTCATGATCATAAGAATCATTATCACCCCAATCTTGATCATTGCAATAAATAGTGGACCAAGCAACATTAGCATCCCCAAGCTTGGGGTTTTGCATATTATTAGCACAATTGACATTAATAGAATTTATAATAACATCATTGTAATCATGCTTTTCATTCAAGGAGCTATCATGAATCACTTTATAAATTCCTTCCTTTAACACTCCATCACAGTTTTCAGATTCATAAATCTCAAGCAAAACTTCATAAAGATAATCTAGTGAACTCGATTCACTAGCAATCGGTTCATCATAATTGGATCTTCTGAAAAGATTAGCAAGTGGATGAGGATCCATATCAATAGATTTGTAGCAAGCAAAGATGCAAGCAAATAGAAGGAACATGGTAACACAAGTAAACAAAGAAAACAAGAGATCTGACAAGAAAAAGGCGAACGAAAAAGAGGGCGAATAAAACGACAAATTTTGTGAAGTAGGGGAGATGAAAACGAGAGGCAAATGGCAAATAATGTAAATTGCAAGGAGATGAGATTCATGATTAGGAACCTGCTAGGTGTTGATGATGTCTCCCCGGCAACGGCGCCAGAAAGTTCCTTTGATGGCGCTTGATATGCGTCGGTGTTTCCCTAAGGAATAAGGGAAGATGCAACACAACAACGGTAAGGTATTTCCCTCAGTGATGAGACCAAGGTTATCAAACTAGTGGGAGAACCACGGAACACTATGTAAACAGTACCTGCACATAAATAACAAATACTTGCAACCCAACACGTTAAAGGGGTCGTCAATCCCTTTCGGGTAGCAGTGCCAAAAAGTGACATAAGGATAGGATAAAATTGTAGTAGATTGATAGATGCAAATAAAGGTAAATAAAATGCAGCAAGTTATTTTTGGGTTTTTGATAATATAGATCTGAAAATAAAAGAAGCAAATAAAAGAAAAGGCAATTGGCAATATGGATATGAAAATATATGATAGGAAAATAGACCGGGCGGCCGTAGATTTCACTAGTGGCTTCTCTCGAGAAAATAGCAACGGTGGGTAGACAAATTACTGTTGGGAAATTGATAGAGAAGCAAATAATTATGACGATATCCAAGACAATTATCATGTATATAGGCATCACGTCCAAGATTAGTAGACCAACTCCTGCCTGCATCTACTACTATTACTCCACACATCAACCGCTATCTAGCATGCATCTAGTGTATTAAGTTCATGGGAAAATGGAGTAATGCAATAAGAACAATGACATGATGTAGACAAGATCTATTCTTGTAGGAATAGACCCCATCTTTTTATCCTTAATAGAAACGATACACGCGTGCCTTGTTGCCCCTTCTGTCACTAGGAAAGGACATCGCAAGATCGAACCCATTACAAAGCACCTCTTCACATTGCAAGATAAATAGATCAAGTTGGCCAAACAAAACCAAAATATCGAATAATTAATACGAGGCTATAAAAATCAAGATTGGATATTAAATCAAGGCAATTCTGATCATAAACTCACAATCATCGGATCCCAACAAACACACCGCAAAAAGTCATTACATCAAATAGATCTCCAAGAGGCCGTTGTATTGAGATACAAAGAGAGAAAAAGCCATCTAGCTACTACCTACGGATCCATAGGTCTAAGTTGAACTACTCACGCATCATCGGAGAGGCACCAATGAGGATGATGAACCCCTCCATGATCGTGTTCCCCTCCGGCGGAGTGCCGGAATAGGGCTCTAATTGGATCTCGTGGTTCTGGAACTTGCGGCTTCTGGAATAAAATTTCGTCGACTCCCTTAGGGTTTCTGGAGCAAGGAAGTATTTATAGAGTGAAGAGGCGGTGCGAGAGGCCACTTAGGTGGGCACAACCCACCTGGACACGCCTAGGGGCCCAGGCATTGCTTGATGGGTTGTTCCCCCCTTGGGGCACCCCCAGGTGCTTCTCTGGCCCATCTGTCGTCTTTTGGTCCAAAAAAATCCACAAAAAGTTCGCTGCATTTGGACTCCATTTGATATTGATTTTCCGCAATGTAAAAAACAAGCAGAAAACAACAACTGGAACTTGGCACTATGTCAATAGGTTAGTCCAAAAACTGATATAAAATGATTGTAAAACATCCAAGAATGATAATATAACAGCATGGAACAATCAAAAATTATAGATACGTTGGAGACGTATCAATAACATGGTGACAGCAGCTACCAACCTCGCCGCACTCTCGATCACGGGAAATACCCCTTTGGAGAGAGAGCCTTTGCACGCCATTATGTTGTTAAAGACTGTGGTCGCTCAACAGGCGAATTATTCTTATAGCCAGCAACGACTCCACTCTACCCCGCACCCGAGCCACAACCGAAGCCGCCACGCTGAGTCGCTAGCTGTTTCTAGTAATGCCCGGTGGCTACGCAAGCAACAATGTGACACGCCCCGACAAGAGGTTTTGGATGCCCAAGAGATCATCAACACAGCTCGGCAAAAATGGGAGGTAGAGGCGGCCCATGTGATGGCTCATCAGTTGCCTCATATGACCCCCTTAGTTTCACAAGGTGTTGGGTCGAGCACGCGAACCATCAGGATACTGTGCCTGTTACTAGCTCTGCGTAATGAGCATATGCCTAAGGATTTCAAGGGCCCTCGAAAGGTTTATAACTACACGACTGACCTTGAGCCGGCATCTTGGATTTAGAGTTACAAAATTGTTATGGACATGCTGGATGTCAGCGACACAATGTGTGCCAAGTAATTGACTATGATGCTGGAAGGGCCTGCTCGTACCTGACTGAAGAACTTGTTCCTAACTCCATCAACTCTTGGGAGGAGTTGAAGGTGCGCTTCATCAAACAATTCCAAGGAACCTGCAAGCGTCCTATGACCATTGTTGATCTACAACATTGTGTGAATTTGCTCATCATTGGGCTCACCGGGTTACGGATATAATTCACTCCTCAGATGGCATATTAGCAGCTCAAGCTGTCTTGATCTTGGAGAAAAACTATCATTTTGATCCCCTCATACAGAAGCTCAGGTGACTAAAGCGGACGGTTCAAGACATTTGTGAAATCATGGATGTTCTTACCAGATACGTTGAGTCAGACACCACGAAGGATCCTAACCTGGATGACGACCATACTAGCAAGGGAAAGAAGAATGGTGCCGGTAAAGCTCAGCAACAGGGTAACTTAGGGTACAACGACAACCATGGTGGTCAGGGCAACAGTGGCAAGCGCAAAAACCCAGAGGGTGGCTCAAATTTTGTTGCTAACACCAACATTGGTTTCAAGGGCCAGAGGCGGAATAATCCCGGTATGCCGTTCCATGACAATAAAGCCCGCAATTTTGAGGAAGCCCTCAAAGGGCCTTGTCCCAAGCATAGTACTCCCTAGAAGCCAGCGATCCACTCTTGGGAGAATTGCTATATATATCATGCAACAGTTTAAAAATCAAGCTTATCAGAATCACCAAGGTGGCAGTGGTGGAAACCCAGGACAACCCGGAGCTGGCGGCTCAGGGCCCGGCTTCCCTGGGGCTGGCTCATCTGGTGGATATAACAATCATGGCAGGTATCGATCTGGATATCAAGGGTCTGGAAATCACGAGGGTGGAAATCAGCATTCATGCCAAGGTACTCAACATCAGGGTAATAAGACAGGTTTTCAGAGCAATCCTAAGTAGTTAAATAGTAGGTAGTATCACCTCTTTACCACTAGTACTTGCAAGTGGGACAGCAAAATTCATAACCATGTTGTTAATCTGGTTGAGCCAGTGGTCCCTCGGTATTTGAATTGGTCAGAGCAACCGGTCATTTGGAGTAGGGCTGATAATCCACCCCGAGTTAAGAATCCTGGTGGCCCGGCTTTGGTGGTAGCACCTCGGGTTTATGAATATAAGCTCATAAAGGTACTGATGGATGGAGGAAGCAACATCAACATTTTGGACTATCATACCTTCATGCGTATGAATTTGTTAGACAAACAACTCTCACCTTCTTCAACTATTTTCATGGGATCATCACCGGAAAATCTGCATATCCGGTCGAGCAGATCAAATTGGAAGTGTCGTTTGGTGATGAGTACAATTACAGAACAGAGTTTCCGACGTTTGAAGTGGTGAAAATCAAGAGCCCATATCATGGCTTGTTTGGGCGGCCGGCTTATGCTCGTTTTGTGGCACGCCCCTGTTATGTGTATCTCAAGCTCAAGATGACTAGGCCAACGGGCACTATCACGGTCAATGCTGACAGGAAAATTACTCATGAGTGTGAAGAAGGGGACGTGGCTTATACTAAGTTGGCCTGTGCAGCAGAGGGTTTGAAATTCTATACATCCAATGTTGACCCGACTGACATGACGTCTTTGAAGAAACCCACCATAGAGTCTGACCCCCTATCAAGTTTCAATCGGCGAGAGACACAAAACATGTTGACTTTACTCCAAGCAACTCATCTCAGCAGTTCACTATTGGGACTGGCATGGATCCCAAATAGGAAAGCACACTCATCGAGTCCACCCATGAGAATCGGGAGATCTTTGCATGGAAACCTTCTGACATGCCTAGTGTACCAAGAGAATTCGCTGAGCACCACCTTAATGTTGATCCTAAGATGAAACCAGTCCGGCAATACCTCTATCGTTTTAACAAGGAGAGACATAAGGCTATTGGGAAAGAAGTGGCCCGACTCCTAGCTGACGGGTTCATCATGGAAGTATTTCATCCTGAGTGGCTGGCCAATCCAGCACTTGTCCCAAAGAAGAACGGTACTTGGCGTATGTGTGTTGATTACAGGAATCTCAATATGGCCTTCCCCAAAGACCCATTTTCCCTCCTTCGCATTGATCAGATCATCGATTCCACCGCTGGGTGTGAGAGTCTCTGCTTTTTGGATGCTTACTCCGGTTATCATCAGATAAAGATGGCCGTTGAGGATCAGGAAAAGATAACCTTCATCACAACGTTCGGAGCTTTCTACTATGTGTTCCTTTTGCCGAGTTTGCTTATAACAATAGCTACTAATCTAGTCTTAAGAAAGCCCCCTTCGAGATTCTTTATGGAAGAAGATGTTGAACACCTTTGAACTTGTCAGAATCTAGTGAAATACAATTCTTTGGACCGGATATGATCGAGGAGGTAGAAGAGCAAGTTTGGATCATCAGTGAGAATTTGAAAACAGCCCAGTCTCTTAAAAAGAGCCAGTATGATCGTCGTCATAAGGAAGTGGCTTATGAAGTTGGCGACAAGGCTTACCTTCAGGTTACTCCTTTAAAGGGTACCCATCATTTCAGTATCAAGGCAAGTTGGCTCCTCGTTACATTGGTCCTTTTTGCATACTCGCTAAACAAGGAGAGGTTGCCTACCAGTTGGAACTATCCCCACATCTTTCTCGAGTCCACGATGTCTTCCATGTCTCTCAACTCAGGCGTTGCTTCTCGAAACCCATCCGCGGAGTGGACCATGAAACGCTTGATCTCCAAGATAACCTCACATATCGGGAGTACCCTATTCGCATTCTTGATCAAGCAGAGCGTGTCACTCGATGTCAGAACATCAAGTTTCTCAAGGTTCAGTGGTCTCGTCATTTCGAGAGAGAAGCTACTTGGGAGCAAGAAGATTGTCTTCGACTGGAGTACCCCACCCTTTTTCCACTGACTCCTAAATCTTGGGACGAGATTCTTTTGAGTGGGGGTGAGTTGTCACATCCCTAGTTTTGGTATGATCTAGGCTAGCTACTGGTGTGAGCATCATGTTTAAATTTTCAAATGAACTTGAAATGGGGGATGTTCAAACCCTAGCATCAAAAGGAATTCAAATAGGTTCAACTAAAATATTTTTAGTGAACCCAAAACGGCTTAAAAAAATGTTCACCATTTTTGGAAAATGATGGAAACAACAACCTTAGGTGATGCACATCCTAGATATGTTGGATTTTGAATTAATTCGTATGCTATTTTGAATTGGAGCAAATAAATGCAATAAATATTTTTATTGCTTCAATAATTTTGATATTTTGTGAGGGGCTCTGGAATAATCCACCTAGTCCCTACAAAAATTATCAGAAGCAAAAAAATGATTTAGTTTCTAAAACTAAATCAAATCTGTTGGGGAACGTTGCATGGAAAACAAAAAATTCTACGCACACGGAAGATCTATCCATGGAGATGTATAACTACGAGAGGGGGAGAACATCTACATACCCTTGCAGATTGCTAAGCGGAAGCGTTTATCAACGCGATTGATGTAGTCGTACACCTTCACGATCTGTCCCGATCAAGTACCGAACATACGAACCTCTGTGTTCAGCACACGTTCAACTTGATGACATCCTCGCCTTCTTGATCCAGCAAGAGAGGCGAAGTAGTAGATGAGTTCTGGCTGCATGACGGCATGTTGACGGTGGTGGTGAAGAACAATCTCCCCAGGGCTTCGCCAAACACAACGGGTACTATGATGGAGGATAAACTAGAGGGGGTGGGGTTGCAGGCACATGACTTGGTGAATCTTGATGTGTTCTGGGTGCTAGCCCTGCCCCTCTATTTATATGTTGAGCCCTGGGGTAGTTTCTTGGAGAAAGAGCCTCCTCAAAGTCGGTTTGGCATGCAAGGTAAGAGTCCTTCTCGGACTCCAGGACCAGACGCTAGCGTCCCTGGCGTCTGGCTCCTGGCCTCTGCAAAACTTCCTTTTGGACCTTCTTAAAGCTCTGTGGGCTTTACCCCTTGGCCCAAATAAAGTGTTCTCGCACCAGAACATTTTGGGAAACATCCGAAACTGCTTTCGGTGAATTCCAGAACCCTTCTAGAGACCAAACACTTTTATCCCATATATCAATCTTTACCTCCGGACCATTTCGGAGCTCCTTGTCATGTTCGTGATCTCATTCGAGACAGCGAACAACATTAGGTCACCAACATACATAACTCATATAATACTATATCGTCAATGAACGTTAAGCGTGCGGACCCTACGGGTTCGAGAATGATGTAGACATGACTGAGACGCCTCTCTGGTCAATAACCAATAGCGGGACTTGGACGCCCATATTGGTTCCTACATATTCTACGAAGATCTTTATTGGTGGAACCTTTCTGACAACATAAGTAGTTCCCTTTGTCTGTCGGTATGTTACTTGCTCGAGATTCGATCGTCGGTATCTCCATACCTAGTTCAATCTCATTACCGGCAAGTCTCTTTACTCGTTCTGTAATACATCATCTCGTAACTAACTTCTTAGTCACTGTGCTTGCAAGCTTCTTGATGTTTTATTACTGAGAGGGCCCAGAGATACCTGTTTGTCACACGAAGTGACAAATCCCAATCTCGATCCATGTCAACTCGATAGACACCTTTAGAGATACTTGTACAGCATCTTTATGATCACCCAGTTATGTTGTGATGTTTGATAGCACACAAGGTATTCCTCAAGTATCCAGGAGTTGTATGATCTCATGGTCGAAGGAATATGTATTTGACATTAACAAAGCAGTAGCAATAAACTGAACGGTCATATGCTAAGCTAACGGATGGGTCTTGTCCATCACATGATTCTCCTAATGATGTGATCCCGTTATCAAGTGACAACTCGTGTCTATGGTTAGGAAACCTTAACGATCTTTTGATGAACGAGCTAGTCTAGTAGAGGCATACTAGGGACACAGTATTTGTTTATGTATTCACACGTGTATTTAAGTTTTTGGTCAATACAATTCTAGCATGAATAATAAACCTTTATCATGATTAAGGAAATATAATAATAACCATTTTATTATTGCCTTAGGGCATATTTCCATCAGTCTCCCACTTGCACTAGAGTCAGTAATCTAGTTAACATCGCCATGTGATTAACACCCAAAGAGTTCACTAGAGTCAATAATCTAGTTCACCTCGCCATGTGATTAACACCCAAAGAATTCTAAGGTGTGATCATGCTTTGCTTGTGAGAGAGGTTTAGTTAACGGGTCTGCCACATTCAGATATGTATGTATTTTGCAATTTTCTATGTCTACAATGCTCTGCATGGAGCTACTCTAGCTAATTGCTTCCACGTTTAATACATATGCAGGTTGAGACTCAGAGTCAACCGGATCGGTGTCAAAGCTTGCATCAACGTAACCCTTTATGACGAACTCTTTATCACCTCCATAACCGAGAAACATTTCCTTAGTCCTCTTAGGTACCTAAGGTTAATTTTGACCTCTGTCCAATGATCCTCTCCTGGATCACTATTGTACCCCCTGCCAGACTCATGGTAAGGCACACAACAAGTCTGGTACACAACATGGCAAACTTTATAGAACCTATGGCTGAGGCATAGGGCATGACTTTCATTCTCTCTCTATCTTCTATCGTGGTCGAGCTTTGAGTCTTACTCAACTTCACACCTTGCAACACACGCAAGAACCCTTTCTTTGACTGATCCATTTTGAACTTCTTCAAAATTTTGTCAAGGTATGTGCTTTGTGAAAGTCCTATTAAGCGTCTCGATCTATACCTATAGATCTTCATGCTCAATATATATAAGCAGCTTCACCGAGGTCTTTCATTGAAAAACTCTTATCAAGTATCGCTTTATGCTATCCAGAAATTCTATATAATTTCCTATCAGCAATATGTCATCCACATATAATATCAGAAATGCTACAAAGCTCCCACTCACTTTCTTGTAAATACAAGCTTCTCCGTAAGTCTGTACAAAACCATATGCTCTGATGACATCATCAAAGCATATATTCCAACTCTGAGATGCTTAAACCAATCCATAAATGGATCGCTAGCGCTTGCACACTTTGTTAGCACCTTTAGGATTGACAAAACCTTCTGGTTGCATCATATACAACTCTTCTTTAAGAAATCCATTAAGGAATGCAGTTTTCACGTCCATTTGCCAGATTTCATAATCATAAAATGCGGAAATTGCTAACATGATTCAGACAAACTTAAGCATCACTACGGGTGAAAAAGTCTCATCATAGTCAACCCCTTGAACTTGTCGAAAACCTTTTGCAACAAGTCGAGCTTTGTAGACAGTGATATTACTATCAGCGTCCATCTTGTTCTTGAAGATCCATTTATTCTCAATGGCTTGCCAATCATCGGGCAAGTCCACCAAAGTCCATACTTTGTTCTCACACATGGATCCTATCCCATATTTCATGGCATCAAGCCATTTGCTGAAATCTGGGCTCATCAAGCTTCTTCATAGTTTGTAGGTTCGCCGTTGTCTAACAACATGACTTCCAGGATAGGATTACCGTACCACTCTCGTGCGGTACGTGTTCTGGTCAACCAAGGAGGCTCAGTAGTAACTTGATCTGAAGTTTCATGATCATCATCATTAGCTTCCTCTCTAGTTGGTGTAGGCATCACAGGAACTGTTTTCTCTGATGTACTACTTTCCAATTCGAGAGAAGGTACAACTACCTCATCGAGTTCTAATTTCCTCCCAATCACTTCTTTCGAGAGAAACTCCTTCTCTAGAACTGGCCCATTCTTAGCAACAAAGATCTTGCCTTCAGATCTATGGTAGAAGGTGTACCCAATAGTTTTTGAGGGTATCCTATGAAGGCGCACTTCTCCGATTTGGGTTTGAGCTTATCAGGTTGTAGCCTTTTGACATAAGCGTCGCATCCCCAAACTTTAAGAAACGACAGCTGAGGTTTCTTTCCAAACCATAGTCCATATGGTGTCATCTCAACGGATTTAGATGGTGCCCTATTTAACGTGAATGCGGTTGTCTATAATGCATAACCCCAAAATGATTAAGGCAAATCGGTAAGAGACATCATAGAACTCACCATATTTAATAAAGTATGGTTACGACGTTCGGACACACCATTACGATGTGGTGTTCCAGGTGGCGTGAGTTGTGAAACAATTCTGCATTGTTTTAAATGAAGGCCAAACACGTAACTCAAATATTCGCCTCTGCGATGTAGAAACTTTATTTTCTTGTTACGATGATTCTCCACTTCACTCTGAAATTCTTTGAACTTTTCCGATGTTTCAGACTTGTGTTTCATTAAGTAGATATACCCATACTGATAACCCACAAGTATAGGGGATCGCAACAGTTTTCGAGGGTAGAGTATTCAACCCAAATTTATTGATTCGACACAAAGGGAGCCAAAGAATATTCACGAGTATTAGCAGCTGGGTTTTCAATTCAACCACACCTGAAAGACTTAATATCTGCAACAAAGTTTTTAGTAGAAAAGTAGTATGGAAGTAACGGTAACGGTGACAAAAGTAACAGTGGCAGTTTTGTAGTGATTGTAACAGCAGTAGCAACGGAAGTAACTTACCAAAGATCAATATGTGAAAAGCTCATAGGCAATGAATCGGTAATGATAACTGTGTCGGATGATATTTATTATGTAGCAGTCAAAACCTAGGGTGACACAGAACTAGCTCCAATTCATAAATATAATGTAGGCATGTATTCCATATATAGCCATACGTGCTTATGGAAAAGATCTTGCATGACATCTTTTGTCCTACCCTCCCGTGGCAGCAGGGTCCTAGTGGAAACTATGGGATATTAAGGCCTCCTTTTAATAGAGAACCGGACCAAAGCATTAGCACTTAGTGAATACATGAACTTCTCAAACTACAGTAATCACCGGAAAGAATCCCAATTATTGTCACCTTGGGGTATGCGGATCATAAATCATAATAGGTGTCTACAACTTGCAAGATAGGATCAAGAACACAAATATATTGATGAAAACATAATAGGTTCATCCTTTGTACTAGTTCATCCTCGGCCCCTCGTGAGGCAAATCCACCACAAAGCAGGAGTAGGGTCTTACACCGCAAGGTGGCCTGAACCTGGGTAAACTGTCGTGTTCATCTTCTTCCTTGTTCGTGTGGATCGAGCTAGGCCGTGGGGCGACGGGGTGGTAGGTTTGATAGGTTGAGTTCTTCGCACATGCCCCAGAGTTCGGACCTTTCTTGGGTCTGTGGAGCCCTGAATCCGACATTTGGTGCTCCAGGTAGGGGCATGTCGAAGTTTAGCCTCTTCATCAACTGTGCTCTACTCGCTCTTTTGCGGCTCTCATGGCATCCCTCCAGGCCTTCACCTCCAACCTGCAGAGGGTGCAGTGGCCGCAGAAGTTTAGGCTGGTGCTACCCCTGCGGTATGACGACACGGGGGACCCCGAGGAGTTACTCTGTCTGTATGCGCAGGCCATCTGGGAGGCGGGCGACCACGATAAGGTCATGGAGAACTAGCTCCCCATGGCTCTCTTGGGCACACCGCTCTCCTGGATGCTCAGCCCCGGTGTCTTCGGTGGACTCTGGGAGGAGCTGTGCGGTTTGTTCATCGCGTGCTTCATGGCGCCAGTGCCCCACGCTGCTGCGTCCATCCTCGGCGGGTCGCAGGCACCATCCTTGAGCCGCCATGTCAAGCAACTCCTCCGTCGGCTAGGGGCTGCTCAGCCGCAGCAGGGGTATCCTTCGAGCCACGAGGTTCTAGAGACTGCCATCACCTTCGACTCCAGGGATCACCCCAAGACCACAGTTGGCGCCAGCACGCTCCTCATGTTGTGCATGCCCACTATCAGCAATGTTGCGGTCCCAGGACCCTCATCCACGGTGATGCTGGCCTCATTGTCCTTTCCGTGGAAGCTTTCGACCTGCTTCAAGTGCCTTACGACCAGCTAACACCCACCAGGCCCTTCTCAGGGGTAGTCGACGACTCCATCCGCCCCCCTAGGGCAGAACCGCCTTCCGGTCACCTTCGGCACGTGCTACAACTACTGCACCGAGCTTATTAACTTCGACATCGTCCGCATCAGCTTCTCGTACAATGCCATCCTTGGGTACCTGGCCCTTGCCAAGTTGATGGCGGCGACGCACCCCGGCTACAACGTCGTCAAGATGCCTGGAAGCAGCGGTGTCATCACCATGGCGGGGGACACCAAATATGCACTCCAAGCCCTCAAGCTCGCCTTCAAGGCTATGGGAGCTGCATGACCAGGTGCAAAAGACACCACATAGGCCCCGAGAGCCACGCCCGTGAAGAAGAAGTAACTGTTCTATCAGGATCAGGCCAAGACGAAGCAGGTGCGAGTCGACGGCGGGGGCCCAGGCCCCACCTTCACCATAGGCGCCGGCCTCCCCCCAGATCAGGAAGAAGCGCTGGTCGGTTTCCTCCATGCAAACAAGGATGTATTTCCATGGGAGGTGACAGACTTCGTCGGCGTCCCATAAGATGTGATCGAACATCATTTGATGGTGTGCCCCAGTGCGCGCCCGGTGAAGCAAAAGGTGGGGCCGGAGAAGCAATCGTTCATCGCCCAGGAGGTCCACAAGCTACAAGAAACCGACATCACTCGGGAAGTATGGTACCCGGATTGGTTGGCCAACCCGGTCATCGTTCCCAAGAAGGGCGGGAAGGAGCGCATGTGCGTCGACTTCACGAGCGTCAACAAGGCGTGCCCTAAGGACCTGTTCCCTCTTCCGCGCATTGATCACATCGTCGACTCCACTGCCAAGTGCGACTTGTTGTGCTTCCTGGACGCCTTCTCGGAATACTACCAGATCAAGATGGCGATGCAGGACATCGAGAAGACATCCTTCTAATACATCTCCAATGTATCTATAATTTTTGATTGTTCCGTGCTATTATATTATCCATCTTGGATGTTTTATATGCATTTATATGCTATTTTATATTATTTTTGGGACTAACCTATTAACCTAGAGCCCATTGCCAGTATCTGTTTTTTCCTTGTTTTTGAGTTTTACAGAAAGGGAATATCAAACGGAGTCCAAACGAGCTGAAAATTTACGGTGATTTTTTATGTACCAGAAGAAGCCCACGAAGCATCGGAGTTGGGCCAGAAGAGTCCCGAGGTGACGGAAAGGGTGGAGAGCGCGCCCCCTAGGGAGCGGCTCCTGCCTTGCCACTGCCTCATGGACCCCCCTGATGTGAAACCGACGCCAAAAATTCTTGTAAATCCTGAAACCTCTAGATATAAACCTAGATCGGGAGTTCCGTCGCCGCAAGCCTCTGTAGCCACAAAAAACCAATTGGGATCCCATTCCGGCACCCTGCTGGAGGGGGAAACCATCACCGTTGGCCATCTTCATCATCCCGGCAGCCTCCACGATGAGGAGGGAGTAGTTCACCCTCAGGGCGGAGGGTATGTACCAATGGCTATGTGTTTGATCTCTCCCTTGTGTTCTTGATTTGGCACGATCTTGATGTACCGTGAGCTTTGTTACTATAGATGAGTCATATGGTGTTTCTCCCCCTCTATCTTCTTGTGATGAATTGAGTTTTACCTTTGTGGTTTCATTATTATCGGATTGAATACTATTATGGATTTGAAAACACTTGATGTATGTCTTGCGTGGGATACCCGTGCTGGCAATGGGGTGTTCTATTGATTCACTTGATGTATGTTTTGGCACTTGATTCCTGAGGTGACATTGGGGTAATCTATGCATGGGGGTTGATGCATGTTTTCGTCCTTGTTTCTCTAGTAGGAATCTTGGGGCACTCCTTGTGGTTCTTTGTGTTGGATTGAATATTATGAATCTGAAGTTGTTTGATGCATATTGTATAATTGACCCACGGATACTTGTGGTGACATTGGAGTATCTAGGTGACATTAGGGTTGATTGATGTGTATCATATGGTGTTATTTAACTGCAAACTCTAGGGCTGTTTGTGCACTTATAGGAATAGCTCAATGCATTGATCGGAAATGATAACTTTGAGGTGGTTTCGTACCCTACAAGCAATTTCATCTTATGTTCTCTGCGATAGGAACTTTGGAGTGACTTTTGTCGCACATTGAGGGATTGCCATATGATTTAATTATGTTATCATTGTTGAGATAACTTGCACTAGTGAAAGTATGAACCCTAGGCCTTGTTTTTAAGCATTGCAATACCGTTTCTGCTCACTTAATACTTGCTACCTTGCTGTTTTTATTTATTCAGATTATGAAAATATATTTCTACCATCCATATTACACTTGTATCACCATCTCTTTGCCGAACTAGTGCACCAATACAATTTACCATTGTATTTGGTGTTTTGGGGACACAAGAGACTCTTTGTTATTTGGTTGCAGGGTTGTTTGAGAGAGACCATCTTCATCTTACACCTCCCACAGATTGATAAACGTTAGGTCATCCACTTGAGGGAAAATTGCTACTGTCCTACAAAACTCTACGCTTGGAGGCCCAACACGAGTCTACAAGAAGGTTGCGTGGTAGACATCAAGCTCTTTTCTGGTGCCGTTGCCAGGGAGGTGAGTGCTTGAAGGTATATCTTTAGATCTTGCAATTGAATCTTTTAGTTTCTTGTTTTTATCACTAGTTTAGTCTATAAAATAAAACTACAAAAAATGGTATTGAGGTTGCCACATATTATTCATCTTTGTAATGTATTTCATGAAAATGATGGAAAGTAAAATTGTGCTCAAGTGTTAGAAGAAGAAGAAGTCTATAAAATGTTTGGCACTAAACCTTTGAATGATGAGCATGATTGCAATGTTGTTAGTATGAATTCTTTGACCATGATGCTAATGATATGCAAAGCCATAAGCTTGGGGATGCTATGTTTGATGAAGATGATATTTTTAGTCCCCCAAGTTTTGATGAGAATATTTGTTATGATGATAGCATTCCTCCTATTTATGACGATTATATTGATGAAAGTGGGTTTAGAAGAGTGTCAACTCTAGGTAGCATTGATCCCACTATTTTGGAGGGTGTTGAATCTTATTATAATGATAAAGTGGATTTGGAGAGGTCATGACTTTATTTAATAATGATTCCACTATCTTGGAAGAGGTTTCAATTGATTGTGATGAGAACAAAGTTGCTACTTATGATGATTATTGTGATGACACTTATGTTATAAAAAGTAGTGATGATTATATTTATAAAACTTGTCATAAATATGATCACCCTTTTTCTTAACATTTCTCTTTTATTGTGGAAACAATTTATAGTATTCGAGTTTCTTATTATACTCTCACTATTCCGAATGAGAAGAATTTTGCTTATGTGGAGATTAGTAATTTTTCTATGCTTGTGCATCATGAAAAGAATGGTTTATGTGATAGTTATATTGTTGAATTCATTCATCTAAGCTTGGGGATGCCCCGGATGGCATCCCCTCTTTCGTCCTCGTTCATCGGTAAATTTATTTGAGGCTATATTTTTATTCACCACATGATATGTGTTTTGCTTGGAACGTCTTGTATGATATGAGTCTTTGCTTTTTAGTTTAACACAATCATCCTTGCTGTACACACCTTTTAAGAGGGACACATATTGATCGTGAATTTATTAGAATACCCTATGTGCTTCACTTATTTCTTTTGAGCTGGGTAGTTGCTCTAGTGCTTCACTTATATGTTTTTAGAGCACGGCGGTTGCTTTATTTTATAGAAATTGTTGAACTCTCTTGCTTCACTTATATTATTTTGAGTGTATCTAAACAGCATGGTAATTTTCTTAGGTTATGAATTTAGTCCTAATATGATGGGCATCCAAGAGGGATATAATAAAAACTTTCATATAAAGTGCATTGAATACTATGTGAAGTTTGATTCCTTATGATTGTTTGAGATATAAAGATGGTGATATTAGATTCATGCTAGTGAGTAATTGTGGATTAGTAGAAATACTTGTGTTTAAAGTTTGTGATTTCGGAAGCATGCACGTATGGTGAACCGTTATGTGATGAAGTCAGAGCGTGATTTGTTTATTGATTGTCTTCCTTATGAGTGGCGGTCGGGGATGCGCGATGGTCTTTTCCTACCAATCTATCCCCCTAAGAGCATGTGTGTAGCACTATGTTTTGGTAGCTAATGGACTTTTGCAATAAGTATGTGAGTTCTTTATGACTAATGTTGAGCCCATGGATTATACGCACTCTCACCCTTCCACCATTGCTAGCCTGTCTAGTACCGAGCAACTTTCGCTGGTGCATTAAACCCACCATATACCTTCCTCAAAACAGCCACCATACCTTCCTATTGTGGCATTTCCATAGCCATTCTGAGATATATTGCCATGCAACTGCCACCATTCCGTTTATTATGACACGCTTCATCATTGTCATATTTCTTTGCATGATCATGTAGTTGGCATCGTATTTGTGGCAAAGCCACCATTCATAATTTTTATACATGTCACTCTTGAGTGATTGCACATCCCGGTACATCGCCGTAGGCATTCACATAGAGTCATATATTTTGTTCTAGTATCAAGTGGTAATTCTTGAGTTGTAAAGTAAATAAAAGTGTGATGATCATTATTATTAGAGCATTATCCCATGTGAGGAAAGAATCCTAGAGATTATGATTCCCTCACAAGTTAGGATGAGACTACGGACGAAAAATTAAAATAATAAAAAAAAGAAAAATAAAAAAAAAAGAGGCCAAACAGCCCAAAATAAAAAAAAATGAGAGAAAAGAGAGAAGGGACAATGCTACTATCCTTTTTCCACACTTGTGCTTCAAAGTAGCACCAAGATCTTCATGGTAGAGAGTCTCCTATGCTATCACTTTCATGTACTATTGGGCATTTTTCATTATAGAACTTGGCTGGTATATTCCAATGATGGGCTTCCTCAAATTGCCCTAGGTCTTCGTGAGCAAGCGAGTTGGGTGCACACCCACTTAGCTTCTTTTTGAGCTTTCATACACTTATAGCTCTAGTGCATCCATTGCATGGCAATCTCTACTCACTCACATTGATATCTATTGATGGGCATCTCCATAGCCTGTTAATATGCCTAGTTGATGTGAGACTATCTCCTTCTTTATGTCTTCTCCACAACCACCATATTCTATTCCACCTATAGTGCTATATCCATGGCTCACGCTCATGTATTGTGTGAAAGTTGAAAAAGTTTGAGAACATCAAAAGTATGAAACAATTGCTTGGCTTGTCATCGGGGTTGTGCATGATTTAATATTTTGTCTAATGAAGATGGAGCATAGCCAGGCTATATGCTTTTGTTGGGATAACTTTCATTGGCCATGATATTTTGAGAAGACATGATTGCTTTATTGGTATGCTAGAAGTATTATTGTTTTTATGTCAATATTAAACTTTTGTTTTGAATCTTATGGATCTGAATATTCATGCCACAATAAAGAAGATTGCATTGATAAATATGTTAGGTAGCATTCCACATCAAAAATTCTGTTTTTATCATTTACCTACTCGAGGACGAGCAGGAATTAAGCTTGGGGATACTTGATACGTCTCCATCATATCTATAATTTTTGATTGCTATATGCTATTATATTATCGATATTGGGTGTTTTATATGCTATATTATATTATTTTTGGGACTAACCTATTGACCTAGAGCCCGGTCCCAGTTTTTGTTTTTCCTTGTTTTTGAGTTTTACAGAAAAGGAATATCAAACGGAGTGCAAACAAGATGAAAATTTACTGTGATTTTTTATGGACCATAAGAAGCCCGTGGAGCATCGGGACCCCCCCTGACGTGAAACCGACGCTAAAAGTTCCTATAAATCTCGAAACCTCCAGAAATAAACCTAGATCAGGAGTTCCGTCGCTGCAAGCCTCTCTAGCCATGAAAAACCAATCGGGAGCCCGTTCCAGCACCCTGCCGGAGGGGGAAACCATCACCGGTGGCTATCTTCATCATCCCAGCAGTTTCCATGACGGGGATGGAGTAGTTCACCCTCGGGGCTGAGGGTATGTATCAGTAGCTATGTGTTTGATCTCTCTTGTGTTCTTGATTCGGCACAATCTTGATGTACCGCAAGCTTTGTTACTATAGTTGAATCATATGGTGTTTTTCCCCCTCTATCTTCTTGTGATGAATTGGGTCTTACCTTTGAGGTTTCATCATTATCGGATTGAATACTATTATGGATTTGAGAACACTTGATGCATGTCTTGGGTGGGATACCCGTGGTGACAATGGGGTGTTATATTGATTCACTTGATGTATGTTTTGGCACTCAATTCGTGGATTCCCGAGGTGACATTGGGGTAATCTATGCATAGGGGTTGATGCATGTTTTAGACCTTGTTTCTCCGGTAGGATTCTTGGGGCACTCTTTGAGGTTCTTTGTGTTGGATTGCATATTATGAATTTGAAGTTGTTTGATGCATATTGTATAATTGACCCACGGATACTTGTGGTGACATTGGAGTATCTAGGTGACATTAGGGCTGATTGATGTCTATCATATGGTGTTATTTAACTCCGAACTCTAGGGCTGTTAGTGACACTTATAGGAACAACTCAATGGATTGATAGGAAAGAATAACTTTGAGGTGGTTTCGTACCTTGCAAGCAATTTCATCTTATGTTCTCCGCGATAGGAACTTTGGAGTGACTTTTGTCGCACGTTGAGGGATTGCCATATGATTTAATTATGTTATCATTGTTGAGAGAACTTGCACTAGTGAAAGTATGAACCCTAGGCCTTTTTTTTCAAGCATTACAATACCGTTTTCTCTCACTTTTACTACTTTCTACCTTTGTGTTTTTATTTATTAAGATTATAAAAATATATTTATACCATCCACATTACACTTGTATCACCATCTGTTCGCCGAACTAGTGCACAAATACAATTTACCATTGTATTTGGTGTGTTGGGACACAAGAGACTCTTTGTTATTTGGTTGCAGGGTTGTTTGAGAGAGACCATCTTCATCCTATGCCTCCCATGGATTGATAAACCTTAGGTCATCCACTTGAGGGGAAATTGCTACTGTCCTACAAAACTCTACACTTGGAGGCCCAACACGAGTCTACAAGAAGAAGTTTTCATAGTAGACATCACCTTCCTTTCCCCTTGCGGGGTATACTGCTACACCTGCATGCCCTTTTGGGCTGCGGAATGTTGGCGTGACCTTCCAGCAATTCATGCACATTGCTCTGGGTCAGGAACTCGGGAGGAACGCCGAGGCGTACGTCGACAACATATTAGTCAAGTCGCAGGAAGCAAGAACCATTGTTGAGGACCTGGAAGAAACGTTTGATAACCAGTGGCTCAATTTGGAGAAGTGCGTGTTCGGTGTCCCATCCGGCAAGTTGCTGGGTTTCCTGGTGTCGCACAGAGGGATTGAGGCTTACCCAGAGAAGGTCAAGGCAATAGAAAGGATGGGCTCGCCACAAAGCCTCAAGGAGATGCAGAAGCTCGCGAGCTGCGTGACTTTGTTGGGGCGTTTCATCTCCAAGCTCGGCGAGCGCGCCCTCCCGTTCTTCAAGCTGATGAAAAAGAATGGCCCGTTTGAATGGACTCCGGAGCTCGAGGCGGCCTTTCAAGACCTCAAGAGGTATCTCACCAGCCCGCCGATGATGGTGGCGCCTTGTGCTCTTGAGCTCTTGGTGCTTTACCTGGCTGCCACACCCCACTCGGCTAGTGCAGTGTTCATGGCGGTCCGAAAAGAGCGCGCGGGTGCGGGTGCACGGCGTAGCACCCCACGTACAGTCGTGCCATAGCCACCTCAGGATGGCGCTCCTGAGGGCTCGACTTCCCCATCGGACGGCAAGGCTCCCGAGGCCCCCTCGTCTCAAGAGGGGCTGGACTTTGTCGACACCTCTTCCCTCGTTGAGCACCCCGTGTACTTTGTCAGCACAATGTTGCGTGACGCCCGTGCGCAATCCCATGCCACAGAAGCTCCACTTCGTGCCCCTCGTCGCCTCCAGGAAACTGCAACACTACTTCCAAGGCCATCCCATCAAGGTCGTCTCCGCATATCCGTTGGAGAAGGTGCTCTATAGCCCCAATGCCACGGGGAGGGTTGCCGAGTGGAACCTCAAGCTGCAGGCACTCCAGCTGGAGTTCAACACCACCAGGGTCATCAAGGGCGCGACCCTCGCTGACTTTGTGGCGGAATGGACTGATGCCCCTGACTGGGGAATGGGTGAGGATCGCTCCCTCATGCCTGGAGACAAGTGCCTGATGGCTGGGTCATGTACTACGACGACGCGTTCTCACGCCAGGGCCCAGGGGATGGGGCAATGTTCATCTCACTGACCCAGGACAAGATATACTACGCCGTGCAGCTATGCTTTCAGCATGGTGAGAATGTCTCCAACAACATCATGGAACAAGAGGGCCTGATCACTGGCCTCAGGGCCGCGGCGGCCCTGGGGTCGAGCGTCTCACCATCAAGGGCGATTCTCAGCTCCTCGTCAACTTCTCCAACAAGGAATACAAGCCTAAGGACGAGCACATGGAGGCATACCTAGAAGAGGTATGCAAAATTGAAAAGGCGGTTCTTGGGTTTGTAATTGCAGCACGTCCCGCATGGCACAAACAAGGAGGTGAACTACATCGCCAAAAGGGTGTCCCGACGCGAGCCATAGAAGTCCGGCATCTACAAGGAACGACTCTTCAAGCCATCG
>NC_041389.1:351268761-351305364 GCF_002162155.2 Triticum dicoccoides
GCTCCAGGAGGAGCAGCCCCTGGCCCCCTCCACCGGCGCCCCGACCTGCGGTCCAACCTCAGGAGCCCACCTGCTCCTGGCGCTCGAGCCTCAGGAGGGGTGCTGGACCAAAGAGTTCAAGGCGTACCTGCTCCTAGGCACCCCGCTGGAGATGGAGGAAGATGCAGAACGCGTGGCCCGTCAGGCCACAACTTACTGCTTGCAGGACGGCGAGCTCTACCGAAGGCGCCCAAACGACGTCTCACTGCGATGCATCTCCAAGGAGCAAGGGCGCGAGTTGCTGGCTAACATCCATGGTGGGGACTGCGGGCACATTTGTTCATCGCACACCCTCGTGGGCAAGGCGTTTCACAGCGGTTTTTACTGGCCCACGACGCCCAACGATGCCAACGAGCTGGTGCGATCCTGTAAGGTCTGTTAGTTCCATGCCAAGAAGATCCACCAGCTTGCTCAGGGCCTCCAGACCATCCCGCTCTCATGCCCGTTCACGGTCTGGGGGCTAGATGTCCTGGCCCGTTCCCTCGAGCAGTCAGGGGCTACCGCTACCTCTATGTCGCCATTGACAAATTCACCAAATGGGTGGAGGTGGATGATGACCCACCAGTGTAGGGGATCTATCGTAGTCCTTTCGATAAGTAAGAGTGTCCAACCCAACGAGGAGCAGAAGGAAATGATAAGCGGTTTTCAGTAAGGTTTTCTCTGCAAGCACTGAAATAGTAGGTGATAGATAGTTTTGTGATAAGATAAATAGTAACGAGCAAAAAGTAGATAAAGTAAATAAAGTGCAGCAAGGTGGCCCAATCCTTTATGTAGCAAAGGATAAGCCTGGACAAATTCTAATAATGAGGAAGGAGCTCCCGAGGACACATTGGGAATTATCGTCAAGCTAGTTTTCATCACGTTCATAAGATTCATGTTCGGTACTTTGATAATTTGATATGTGGGTGGACCGGCACTTGGGTACTGCCCTAACATGTACAAGCATCCCACTTATGATTAACCCCTATTGCAAGCATCTGCAACTACAAAAAGGAGTATTAAGGTAAACCTAACCACATCATTAAACATATGGGTCCATATCAACCCCTAACGAAGCAACGCATAAACTAGGGTTTAAGCTTCTGTCACTCTAGCAACCCATCATCTACTTATTACTTCCCTATGCCTTCCTCTAGGCCCAAATAATGGTGAAGTGTCATGTAGTCGAGGTTCACATAACACCACTAGAGGAGAGACAACATACATCTCATCAAAATATCAAACGAATACCAAATTCACATGACTACTAATGGCAAGACTTCACCCATGTCCTCAGGAACAAACGTAACTACTCACAAAGCATATTCATGTTCATAATCAGAGGGGTAATAATATGCATGAAGGATCAGAACATATGATCTTCCACCAAGTGAACCAAATAGCATCAACTACAAGGAGTAATCAACACTACTAGCAACCCACAGGTACCAATTTGTGGTTTTGATACAAGATTGGATACAAGAGATGAACTAGGGTTTTGAGATGAGATGGTGCTGGTGAACATGTTGATGGAGATTGACCCCCTCTCGATGAGAGGATTGTTGGTGATGACGTTGGTGATGATTTCCCCCTCCCGGAGGGAAGTGTCCCTGGCAGAACAGCTCCGCCAGAGCCCTAGATTGATTCCGCCAAGGTTCCGCCTCGTGGCGGCGGAGTTTCATCCTGTAAGCTTGCCCACGATTTTTTCCACGGGAAAACCCTTCATATAGCAGAAGGTGGACGCCAGAGGCCCACCAGGGGGCCCAGGAGATAGGGGGCGCGCCCTATAGGGGGGCGCGCCCCCGTGTCTCCTGGACAGGGTGTGGGCCCCCTGGCCTATTTCTTTCGCTCATAAATTCTTAATAAATCCAAAAAGTTGTTTCATGGAGTTTCAGGACTTTTGGAGTTGTGCAAAATAGGTTTCCAATGTTTGCTCCTTTTCCAGCCAGAATTCCAGCTGCTGGCATTCCCCCTCTTCATGGTAAACCTTGTAAAATAAGAGAGAATAGCCATAAGTATTGAGATATAATGTGTAATAACAGCCCATAATGCAATAAATATTGATATAAAAGCATGATGCAAAATGGACGTATCAACTCTCCCAAGCTTAGACCTCACTTGTCCTCAAGCGGAAGCCGAAATCGAAAAAAATGTCCACATGTTTCGAGATAGAGGTGTCGATAAAAATAAAATATGGACATGAGGGCATCATGATCATTCTAATAACAGCAACATATATGGATTTTGTCATATGATTTCCTATGTTCAAGTAATAAGAAATTCACAATGTCAAGTATGGTTCAAAAACTTCATTGGGAACTAACAAACTATAATCTCAGTCATTGAAGCAATTGCAATTTATCGTAACATCAAAAAGAGTCTATAATAGAGCTTTTCAGCAAGCTCACATACTCAACCATCTCGTAGTCCCCTATAATTGTTAACACTCATGCAATACTTGTGGTTATAAAGTTTCAGCCGAACATTGAGAAAGTTAGGGGCTTATTGTGTTGCCTCCCAACATATTCACCTTTAGGTGATGTCAACAATAATAGCCTATGCCAACTTACATCCAATTGGATATATGTATCATGATCTTTCAACCACGAGGAGCTTGCCAAAGGATAAAATGAAAAAGGGAAAGGTGAAGATCACCTTGACTCAAGCATAAAGTAAAAACATAAAGTAAAAGAAAGGCCCTTCGCAGAGGGAAGCAGAGGTTGTCATGCACTTTTAGGGTTGATGCATGAAATCTTAATGCAAAAGAACGTCATTTTATATTGCCCCTTGTATGTGGACCTTTATTATGCAGTCCGTCGCTTTTATTACTTCCACAACAAGTTCGTACAAAGTTTATTTCCTCTGCACTAATAAGTCATACATATTTAGAGAGCAATTTTTATTGCTTGCACCGATGACAACTTACTTGAAGGATCTTACTCAATCCATAGGTAGGTATGGTGGACTCTCATGGCAAAACTGGGTTTGAGGATATTTTGAAGCACAAGTAGTATCTCTCCTTAGTGCAAGGAATTTGGCTAGCATGAGGGGGAAAGGCAAGCTCAACATGTTTGGAAGGTCAATCACAATATACTTTAACTGAGATGTCGGAAAACATAAACCATTACGTTGTCTTCCTTGTCCAACGTCAACTCTTTTAGCATGTCATACTTAATGAGTGCTTCACAATCATAAAAGATGTCCAAGATAATATATTTATATGTGAACCCCTCTTTCCTTATTACTTCCTATTAATTGCAACGATGACCAAGGCTACGTTCATCAACCCTCAACAATTTTTATGCCTCATACTTTCTATGTGTGAAGTTATCACTATCCATAAGATCAATATGAACTCTTTTGTTCTTTCTACTTTCTCAAGATCATAGCAACATAGCAAAGCCCTTGACTTAACACTAATCTTTATTATAGATAGCACACAGACTCGATTACATAAATAGATCACAACGAAAAACTCAAAACTACTTGATATCAAAACTTTGAACTAATAGATCAAGATACTACTAAAAGGATCGAACTAAATAAAGTGGTAAAGATAGGAGTGTGATGGTGATACGATACCGGGGCACCTCCCCCAAGCTTGGCGGTTGCCAAGGGGAGTGACCATACCCATGTGATTATTTCTTTGGAGGTGATGGAGGTGGTGATGATGATGGTGGATAATCGCACATCGAGCGTAAAAGCTCCTCCAACTTGCGGATAATGCCCTTGAGCCGAGCAATTTGATCCTTCAACAAAATATTCTCCTCTGTGAGATACTTATTCTGTATGCGGGCTAACTCAATCATCTTGAAAGCTTCAATCTATGTTGGAGTGAAAATTTAGGTAAAGGTTGAGGGGTATCTTCTTCTTTCACCACCAGAGCTTGAGCCTCCATGGTATTCTTGATCCCTTCATCCTTGTTGATCTCCTCTGGTTCCTCTCTTTTCAACTCTATCTTCAATAGCCAAGCATCCTTGTCTTCATTGTTGGAGGAGGGAGAAGTCATGGTGCTCTAAATCTGCAACAGAAACAGCTCGAAATGAAAACAGAGGATATTTGCGTGATACGGTGGTCAAAACCTTCGGGAGTATATATAATGAATTTTTACCGACCAAAATACGTAACATACAAGAAAACAGAGTCCGAGAGGCACACGAGGTGCCCACGAGATAGGGGGGCGCGCCCTACAGGGGGGTCCCTCCTCTCTCGTGGGAGCCTCGTGTCCCTTTCGGACTACTTCTTTCTTCCTTAAATCCTTAAATAATCCAAAACTGATGAAAATTGCCATTAGATTTGTTTCGGAGTCGGTTTACTTACCGTACCACGTACCTATGCCTTTTCGGAGTCTGGAACATTCTGGAAATTGTCTCTTATGTATTCCTCAGGGGTTATGGTTTCAATAATATTAGTTTCAACATTGATAGGATTACCTGAAATATAATGTTTAATTCTTTGACCGTTTACCACCCTCGTATTTGTGCCTTCAAAGTTGTTGATTTTTATAGCACCAGAACGATAGACCTCCTCGATAATGTAGGGACCTTCCCATTTTGAGAGAAGTTTTCCTGCAAAAAATCTTAAACGAGAGTTGAACAATAACACATAATCTCCTATGTTACTCACGCTTTTGTATCCTTTTATCATGCCAGCGTTTGACTTTTTCTTTGAAAGCTTAGCATTCTCATATGCTTGGGTTCTCCATTCATCAAGTGAGCTAATATCAAATAACCTTTTCTCATCGGCAAGTTTGAAGTCATAATTAAGCTCTTTAATAGTCCAATATGCTTTATTTCAAGTTCAAGAGGTAAATGACATGCTTTTCCAAAACCATCTTATATGGAGACTATCAGAGTAATGGGCCATGGGTAGGCTCACCCGAGGCCCAAGATTTATCCAGACTTTGGGACAGCTCCGCCTAGCTGAGCCCCAAGCCGAAACTCCGCCCTATGAGGCCGGCTGGCTCAGCGGCCGGCTGCCAGAGGGCGGGTGACCCAAGACTACGGCGCTCCGAGTGGCCGGCACCTGACGGCCGCCTTCCAGAGAGGGCGGCAACGGGCAGGCGGCCACCTCACAACCACGGGGCGGCCGAGCTCCCATCGGGAGTACAAGACGAAGTATGGCTACAGTAAAGCACGTCGCCTCCCACGCTCGAGACGGGCGTGGCTACAGTGCTCTGTACAGACGGAGATCTCCGCACGACGGAGCACTCTGCCGTATCTACTCTAACGTTGATCCTAGCAGGCGGAGCCCTGTTCCCCATGACGGCCTATCGGTACGGCCCGCCAGAGGCGGGCCCCATCAGACAGTGACCCCGAGGAAGACGGCGGAAGTTCGACCAGGCGGATTAGAGAGGGGCCGGCCCCCAGCAGGCGGCCGTCCCTTGCCCCGAGGCAAGCAAGCCATTAAGCTGACAAGACCAGGTGTGGCTACAGTGTCCTCCCACCAGGCGGTGGGACTGTAGCCACGCTAACGATGACCAAGCCCCCGTCACTCGGGATACGGCTATAGTGAACAGCCACCAACCAGTCGGCGGGGCCCACCAGGCGGAGGGCCCCAGCGGTCGGCGGAGAAGCCGGAGGCTGGAGACACTGACAGCCGGGCTCGGCAGCCGGATAGATTACTATTGTACCCATGGGGGGTAGGCCTATATAAACCCCCCAGGACACCCATGCAAAGGGTTCCCACTCTGATAGAACTAGCCAGTAACCTAGAGCAGAGAAGAGCTAGCCTTGCCTCCTCCTTCCCCTAGACACAGCTCGAGGAGCACTTGTATCACTAGTGCCTTAGTGATCATGCAGAGACCCCACAGAGCAGGAGTAGGGGTATTATCTCCACGGAGAGCCCCCAACCTGGGTAAAGTTCGCCGGCGTACGTGTCTACGCCTCATCCCGCTTTGAGGCACCGGCGACGTTCTACTCGCTCCCACCATGATAAGCCATCCATTGGCATATGTCGCACCCAACCCCCGACATTTGGCGCCCACCGTGGGGCGAGGTGCACCGTCTCCCGGAGATCTGCTCTGGACGGGAACCCCGTTCCTTCCTGGCGAGCAAAGCCAACCCAGCACGCCCGACGGCGCCAGCCCCGATGCGCTGCACGGCGCGGAAATCGTCTGCGCGGCAAGCTGCCTCGCTGACCTCGTCGGCGAGATCGACCTCTTTGACGAGCCGGCCTCTGACACGGGCACAAGCTGCCCCGAGAGCCGCCTCGTCAGCCTCCTCGACCAGCTCCATGTCGCCAGCGAGCCTGCTGCGGACGTGGAGTCCGTCGGCTCGACCGATCCGATGATCGTCGACTCTGACACGGCATCGCTCGACGCGTTCCCCACCAACGTGGTGGTCTATGACGAGCCGCCTCCTCGCGAGTACAGCGGCGGGAGCACCGTCACGGAGGTGCTCGTCATCAACAGCGAGGGGCACTCGGACGAGCGTACTCAAGATCCCCTCGACACCGCTCTGCGCGACCTTAGGGCGCCCATTCCCGAGGGCGCGGACGCTGAGGCACTGGAAGCACGCCGCCTCCAGCTTCTCGAAAATGCTGGCCGCCTGGCCAGCATGCTCTGGCTTTCGGACGCCTATCGACGTGAGATGGACCGGGCCGTAGGTGGCACGCCGGCTCCTGAGGGGCCTAGCCGCCTCGGCACAGTTCGGCAGCATGGCGCGACCGTCGCCAGCATGTTCGGGGAAGAGCGCCCCGTCTACACCACGCCTGCAGAGAACATCCGGGCCGCCCAGGCGGTAACAGATGAGCTGGACAAATGCGATGGCGACGAGCGCCGCCTCATGACGGAGCGAGTCTAGCAGCTCCTGGACGCGGCTGCCGCGCAGCACGAGGCCGCCTGCCGTGCCGAAGTCCCACCCGGACGAAACAACGAGCCGCCCCCACGCCGAGATCATGGGGCGACCTCCCGGACGCCTACTGGTGGCGCACACGGAGGAAAGGGCAACGAGCCGGCTGCCAGCCGCAGTCGGACGCACCTCTCCATCGAGCGGGACGAGGACGGCCACCCTCGTGCGGTAGAGCGTCGAGGCGACCTGCTGCCTCCCCCGCCTCGTGGAGCAAGATACCCCACTCCGCCTCCTGTCACGCACCCGACACTCGGTGACCGCCTTGGTCATCGGGAGGGAGTCGGAGAGAATGATGCTCGCCACTGGATCGATCGTCTCAACCGATCCCTGGCGCTCGAAGAAGAAGATGCGCTGGGCCCGCCTTGTTTCAGCCCCCGAATCCGAGATGAGCCCTTCGCTAAAGGGTTTACCCTCCCGCGAGACACACCCAAGTACACCGACTCCGTGAAGCCGGAGGACTGGCTGGTCGACTACTCCACGGCCGTCAGTATAGCGAACGGCAACAAGCACGTTGCCGTGAAGTACGTCCCGCTCATGCTTCAGGGCACTGCCTGGACGTGGCTCAACAGCCTAAAGCCCCGCAGCATCAACAACTGGGTTAATTTCACCGAGGTCTTCATCCGCAACTTCACCAGCACCTACAAGCGGGCTCCCAAACCCCGACAGCTCTCCTTGTGCGTCCAAGGACCCACGGAGTCGACTGCAACTACCTCACACGCTGGACCGAGCTGCGCAATTCCTGCGAAGGTGTGCACGAGGTGCAGGCGATCGAGTACTTCACTGCTGGGTGCCGAGAGGGCACCCTCCTCAAGCACCGACTCCTCTGCGACGAACCCGAGACCCTTGATGAGCTGCTGGTCATCGCCGACAAGCATGCCATGGCTGACTCCTCCATGAAGGCGGAAATCCTGGTTGATGCGTCTGGCAAGGTGGCTGTTGGTGTCAAAACCGACGGATCTCGGGTAGGGGGTCCCGAACTGTGCGTCTAGGTGGATGGTAACAGGAGACAAGGGACATGATGTTTTACCCAGGTTCGGGCCCTCTTGATGGAGGTAAAACCCTACGTCCTGCTTGATTAATATTGATGATATGTGTTACAAGAGTGGATCTACCACGAGATCAAGGAGGCTAAACCCTAGAAGCTAGCCTATGGTATGATTGTTGTTCGTCCTATGGACTAAGGCCATCCGGTTTATATAGACACCGGAGAGGGCTAGGGTTACATAGAGTCGGTTACAATGGTAGGAAATATACATATCCGTATCGCCAAGCTTGCCTTCCACGCCAAGGAAAGTCCCATCCGGACACGGGACGAAGTCTTCAATCTTGTATCTTCATAGTCTTGGAGTCCGGCCGATGATGACAGTTCGGCTATCCGGACACCCCCTAGTCCGGAACTCCCTCAGTAGCCCCTGAACTAGGCTTCAATGACGATGAGTCCGGCGCGCATGTTGTCTTCGGCATTGCAAGGCGGGTTCTTCCTCCAAATAATTTATAGAAGATTGTGAACATCAGGATAGTGTCCGGCTCTGCAAAAATAAATTCCACGTACCACCGTAGAGAGAATAATATTACACAAGTTCAATCTGCTGACGTATTTTGTGGCGTGACGTCACACCATTACCAAGCCTTTACCCGAGGGAAAGTTATTCCTACTCCCAAGCTTGGGTGAGCGTCGTGTTCATGTCTCTCCTCCGTCGGGGTTGAGGCTTCCCGACGGATCCCTTCGTGAGGGGGCTCATGTTTTACTATGGGCTGGAATTTCATGACTTGGCTCCGGAGTCTATCCTCCACATCTCATCATTCATTGTCGTCTGCGAAGCCTTCCTCCGCACTACCCCTCACTTCGGCTTGTGGCTCAAAACCTTCAACGTGGAGCCGAAGATGATTGAGGGGCGTCAGGCAGAGTGCGGCGGGGCGGTTATAAGTAAGAGGGTCGATGCTCCATGGCCCGAGGGCTCTTTTCAGGAGGAGCTCGGCTTGTGGCAATAGGAGTGGTTCTATATCACCGCTCCCAGGGGCAGCAGGCAGAGGCTGCCGCCCGTCTTCCGCTCGGGCCCTCCACAGCGGCTAACGTCATGGGTCAACAAGGGACGTGACTGGGGGCCGTCCAAGGACGTTTCCCTGTTGCAGGACCGGATTCGAGGTCTCCAAGAAAGGGAGATCAATCTGGCCGTAGTGGTATAGGTTATGTTGATCCGGCGCCTACTGCCCTACAAACGTCGCCCCCTTCACCTGTGGGAATTTAATCCAGAGGGGCCACGAGCTCTTCAACACTTCATGGGTTTGACACCCACGGAGATGTACAAACTGTTCTTCGGATCACAAGAGATGCGTCCGGAATTGACCAAGGATGCTGGCCTAAGCTGCAATCGCCCGGATACTCAAGTAAGTAGCCCTATGTCCGGACACATCGTCCATTTATTTACTGTGGGTTTGCCTTTTAACCAGCTATCCCTTGGACAAGAGTGGATAGCGCAAGCAAAACTGATACGGTGTCCGGCCCCCCTCCCTGAGACCACGCAGGATCCCGTGTTAATCAAAATGTTAGAGGTTGCACCTTCGGAGGAGGGCGAAGAAGGGCACAGGGGATCTACTACCTCAGCCACGGACGCTTTCAGTAAGGGAGGAATCGAGAGTCCCTCCTTCCAGGGGGAGAAGAGGACCGCTTCCGAACACCCGGAGGCCAAGGCCTCAAAGCGGGGAAAGAAATCTGTACCGGAAGGTCCTGTGCCGGGAAGAGCCCCGGCCGTACTGTCTCCTCGAAGGAATCAGCCCTCTAGCGAGTCATAAGTAAAAAGGGGGATTTGTATAATAGTGAACATCCCTGTTTAATTTCCAAGGGTAACCGAAGTTTTCACCTTGTAGTTCGGATCTCAGCCCATCTCAGCACAGCTCATCTTCAGGAGACCTTCGTCCGGAGATGATGGAGAGCGAAACGCCTCCATCTGCCGCCCGATCATGTGGGGCGGATGACCCTGAGGTGTCGTCGCGGAGGGTCTCCCCGAGTCCGGCGGGGCTGGAGAGTTCGACACCCATTGGAATACAGCCAGTGGAGCTGCAGGATTTGCTTAAGAGGGCGTCCATCTCAGAAGATCACCGCACGTTAATGAGTATGGTGATTGAGAGGATCTCGTCCGCCCAAAGCGGGTTGTGTGAGGCCGTCGGAAGTTTGCTGACGGGATTTGAGGTACGCAAAAAATGATATACCTTTTGACAGTTTTTGCACATGAAGTGCGGCCTGTATAGATAGTAGCCCCTGAGACTTGGTATGCTGTCGAAAACGGCAGCGTGCCGAGGATCATAATCTCAGTTATAGAATGTCGCCTTTCCTATGCAGGTGGCGGAACGTTCGGTGGCCAGCCGGACTGATGGAGTTGCCGAGCTTAAGAGGCAACTCGACGTTGCGGATGCGGACATCTCGCTGGTCAATAAACGACTCGATGAGTCACAAGGTGTGTGGTTGCTCTGCGGTCGCCTAGTAAGGGAGCTGACGCCCATTCCTTACAATTTGTATGCCTGATGCAGATAGTGCTGCTACTGTGGAAGGCCTTCGAGCAGAACTTGCTCGGGCCAAGGAGCAGCCAGAAAAAGCGAGGAGGCTACCTCGAAGGCAGCGGAAGAGCTAGAAGCCAAGAAGGCTGCTCACTGCCGAAGCAGGGAGGAGATGGCCGGAATGGCCACGAAATTAAATGTTGCTACCGACCGCCTAGAGGTTCTTGAAGGAGAACGCCGAGCGGAGCAAGAGGACCTGAAGAAGGCCGACGCCGAAGCCAAGGATGCCCGTAGTGCGATGCGGGCTATGAAGGAGGAACTGCGTCAGGTCGGAGACATTGTGGCTGGAAAGCCCTTTATGCTGCGTAGGAAGTTCACGAATCCGAAGTATGCTCAGCTGGGCCGATTGTACGGTGCGGAGGATCCTTATCTGGACTTGGCGGCGAGTGCGGCGGATGCAGTCGTGCACTTTCGAAGCCAGGAGGATCACGAAATGGAAGAGCTTTTCTGGTCTCAATTCCATAGTCCGGAGCGTCCACTTCCGTTGAGTGATCGGCTGGTTGAGTGGGCTGAGCTGAATAGATTGTCCGGACTTGCCATGACGGATGTGGTCGCTCATCTGTGGCCGAAAAGGCCCAAGCCGAAGAGTTATTTTGGCTTGTTGCAGCAATTCCTTGGGGCGGTGCCGCGTATTGGGGCGATGAAGCGGTCGGCATGCATAGAAGGTGCACGGATGGCTCTCGCCCGTGGTAAGACATACTGGGCGGAGATGGATGCCACCGCTGTTGCATCCCGGGGTTCGGACAAAAGCCGATTCCCCACCGAGCACTATTTTGAGGAAGTCCTGCAGGGCGCTCGTATAATAGAGTCACAGTGCTCGAAAGATGTTATGTTTGAATGACATGTATGATTTCTGAGATCATGTTTATAATGCAATAACTTTTTATACTTGTGTGTTCAAGTATTGAACTATCTCCTGTACGGCCGTATATGTATGAATAACCTGAAAGTTGCAATCTTTGGCTTCAGCCCCCACGCACATGGTGCGGGGGTGTTTGCAAAAAGAAAAGCGCTTTTTCACACTTAATCCAATGTCTTGGTCCTTTTAGCGAGGTGATAGCGTAGCAAACTAGGCAACCGGACTATAATGCTTTATCACTTTCACTTAGCAATAGGAGCTCGAATGTGGGGCTACTATATAGCCCCTAGTGGCACCGCTCCTCACCGAACTTCGGGGCGCGTATGTGCCTGACCGGGAAGCGGTCCTTCGTCAAAGCGGAGGAATTCTAAACATTCCAATGGTCGATCGAGTGGTTGACCAGTCTCTCGCTATATCATGACAGTCAGTTTTCGGCTTTCTCTACTGAGGTGCTCGCCCGGCCGAACCGGGGCACAATCGCAGTAGTTCTCCTGGTGCCGCGTTAGCCGATGATACGGAACATAAGGCAACAAAACACAGGAGCCGGGCAAACCCAACATTTGACCAAAGACATGATTCAGAGCTGATGCATATAAGGCCTAAGTCGAGACGCCGAACACTCCCTAAGGTGTTCAGTCTTTATGATACCGGGCAGAACAATGCCCTAAGCCCCTAGTGTCCAGGTTCAGGCGGGAACTTCTGACGGCCGATGCCAAAACGCCAGCCTCCTCCTCGGTTATGGTAGGATACCGGGGGATGTGTATCAACAAGAGACAGTAAGAAAGGTTGACGCAGGGTCTTAATCTGAAAAGAATCCTTACAATGGGTCCCTGCTGCACGTCTGCGCCTGTGTCTCCGTTGTGTTGTATCCTGGACGGGTGTAGTACGTGCTTCATCTGTAAAAGAGAAGGACTTAGTTTCCAAGAAATATCGTGCAGAGGTTGTATAAAAATAGAATAAAAGGAAGAAAATTGAGCTTTATTGGCTCTCATCATTTATACACGCGGCCCCTTATAAAGGGGATATGCGGCTGGGAAGCCCCTTGCCGGACTCGCCTAACCATGTCTGAGGTCTGAATGACCTGTTTTTAGGGGCTTTGACCCGCAAGGTCTGATTAGTGTGTGGCTGTCGAGGCAGTCTCACGTTCTCCGTGGTCGAGGAACACTTAGAGTTACTTTTTAATGAAATTATGCCACGTTGACCGAGCATTTTTAAGCATAAAAAATGCGTAATTTGGTATTGCATTAGGGCTGGCGAAAGCTGCGCGCCCCAGTAGTGCTTAAGGGCTACTGTTTGAATGGGGCGATGGATAGTGAGCTTTTCACGACGGAGGTTGTCGGATGAACCGAACACAACCTCTAGTGGTACAGAGCCTGTATAATTGGCTTAAAGGCCTGGCGTCACTTCTTTGAAGGAAGTGCTGCTATGGCGAATTTTGGTATGGTCTATCCCCATTCTACGGGCGGTGTCCTGGTATTGCAGGTGCCGCGCTGTCTTTTCGTGTTATCACATGAAGTGAGTTCACTGTTTTGACTTCTAGTGGGAAAGTCTTCTATTTTCCGGAGTGCTGCTTTTGGGTGTCGTCACTTTCGCTTGGTGTGTTGAGCCCCTTGTGTTCGGCATTAAGTCGGCCGGACTGTTTGAAGACCCAACAATCTCTGTGGGTATGGTTTGCAGGATTCCCGGAGGTACCATGTATTTGACATAGTCTATCCAGAATCTTATTTAGGTTGGATAGCTCGTCACTGTTGTCCTTGAGGGGCAGTGTTTTGCTGTTCGGCCGAGAGATTTTGAATCCGGCGTTGACCGCCATACTATTCGGGCCATTTTCCTTATTCCGGCACTGATCTTTTCTGCGCCGTGATTTCCCATTTCCATCCCTAACTTCGGATGTACTCGGGTCGCTGGTGCTGCACCTAGCCAGCCAACTGTCTTCCCCCGCGCAAAAGAGGGTCATGAGGCTTGTTAGTGCGGCCATTGTTCTTGGTTTTTCCTGGCCGAGGTGTCTGGCAAGCCATTCGTCTTGGACGTTGTGTTTAAAGGCTGCTAAGGCTTCAGCGTCCGGACAGTCGACTATTTGGTTCTTTTTAGTGAGGAACCTGTTCCAGAATTTGCGTGCTGACTCTCCGGGCTGTTGAGTTATGTGACTTAAATCGTCTGCATCCGGAGGACGGACATAGGTCCCCTGAAAATTTGCTCGAAACGCATCCTCAAGCTCTTCCCAACTTCCAATGGTATTTTCTGGGAGGCTTTTAAGCCAATGCCGAGCTGGCCCTTTGAGCTTGAGGGGTAGGTATTTTATGGCATGGAGATCGTCTCCTCTGGCCATATGTATGTGTAGGATGTAATCCTCAATCCAGACTCCGGGGTCTGTTGTTCCGTCATATGCTTCTATGTTTACGGGTTTGAATCCCGCTGGAAATGCATGATCCAGTACCTCGTCGGTGAAACATAGTGGGTGTGCGGCGCCCCTGTATTTGGGTGTGCCGTTGTCTTCAAATGCTCGGCGGGTTATGTTGCTTCCTTGAGTCTTCTTTTTTGGCCCATAAATAGATCTTACCGGGTCGTCCTTTTTCTGAGGATCTTTATGCTGATCGTGTGCCGGCTTGTGTGTGGCGCCCCTTGTTGCTCTTGGCCTGTCATCTGGTCGTCTATCCGGCCAGGCGACTTCTTTCTTTTTTGACTGCGGGGGCTCTAAGGCCTCCTTGTCAAATTCGGGCAACAGCTTGCGCTTCGGGTAGCTCTTTGTCTGGTGACTAGCGCCATGTTTATCTGCGCTGTTGAGTACTTTGCTCCATCTCATTCTGAGTGCGTCCTCTGCTGTTTTGAGCTTCCGCTTTTGATTCTTCAAACTTCTTGCAGTGGCGACGAGCCTTTTATGAAGATTCGTATGCTCTGGTGATGTGAGATCATCCTCGCCGGGGATGGGTTGTTTGTCCAGTTCATGTCCGGCTGGCTGCTTGTTGACATGTGCGTCGTCCACCACTTCGCCCTGCTCTAGGGCCGGGTCCGTATGGGTGCCGTTTTTATCGAGGCCGGTCTTTGGGTGGCGCTTGCGTCGCCGTTTTGGTTGTTTGTTGGGGGAGTTGTCCTTCGCCACGTCCCGTTTTTCCTCATTATCGCTTCCTTTTGGTGTATCCACCATGTATACGTCATGAGTTGGGGTGGCTTTCCCATGCCCGGTAGGCGCTGGTTCTTGATCGTCTCCGGCATCGTCGTCCATACCGTCGATGTCTTCGGAGTCATAGTTTAGCATGTCGGTTAGATCGTCGACAGTGGCTATTAATTGGGTGGTGGGTGGTCTTTGAATTTCTTCGTCGTCCGCATCCCAACTGTCCTGGCCGCAGTCCGGCCAGGGCTCTCCTGATAACGAGAGATACTTTAGCGAACTTAAGATGTCGCCGAAAGGTGAGCGTTGAAAGATGTCCGCTGCGGTGAACTCCATGATCGGCGCCCAATCGGATTCGATCGGAGGGGGCGCCAGAGGTTCGGAGTCCGGCAAGGAGTCCGGCGCCTCGGAGTCACGGGCTTCATGAGGGACAAGGTCATTGTTCGGCTCTATCTCCGTAGAGGTTGCAGCTCCCGAGGCGGTGTCTAGCCATCCGTCCTCGACCTGTACCGCCGGCTCAGAATTGATGATCGGGGCGGGTTTGAGTGCGGCCTCCAGGGTACTGTCCGGCTGCAGAGCTAAATCATGCTCGCCGTGACAGTGCGGCACGCTCGGCTGTGGCTCGAATCCATCGAGGATCAAGTCCCCGCGGATGTCAGCCGTGAAGTTCAAACTTCCAAATCTGACCTGACGGCCAGGGGCGTAGCTTTCGATCTGCTCCAGACGGCCAAGCGAATTTGCCCGCAGTGCAAAGCCGCCGAATACGAAGATCTGTCCGGGGAGAAAGGTCTCACCCTGGACTGCGTCGTTGATGATGGTCTAAGAAGCCATCGAGCCTATCGGTGACGACACAGAGGAACTCTCAATGAAAGCACCAATGTCGGTGTCAAAACCGGCGGATCTCGGGTAGGGGTTCCCGAACTATGCGTCTAGGCGGATGGTAACAGGAGACAAGGGACACGATGTTTTACCCAGGTTGGGGCCCTCTTGATGGAGGTAAAACCCTACGTCCTGCTTGATTAATATTGATGATATGTGTTACAAGAGTGGATCTACCACGAGATCAAGGAGACTAAACCCTAGAAGCTAGCCTATGGTATGATTGTTGTTCGTCCTATGGACTAAGGCCATCCAGTTTATATAGACACCGGAGAGGGCTAGGGTTACACAGAGTCGCTTACAATGGTAGGAAATATACATATCCGTATCGCCAAGCTTGCCTTCCACGCCAAGGAAAGTCCCATCCGGACACGGGACGAAGTCTTCAATCTTGTATCTTCATAGTCTTGGAGTCCGGCCGATGATGACAGTTCGGCTATCCGAACACCCCCTAGTCCGGAACTCCCTCAGTGGCCCCTCAGGAGCCTCGGACCCCGGCTGGTGACACCAGTCAGCGACAGCAACCAGGAGAACACAAGCGGAAGGCCACCCAGCCGGTTTCCACCAGCCGGCAGGTGGCGACGGTCGAGGATCAGCAGCCGGAAGGGCAGCCGGCCCCCGAGCGACAGAAGGGCGGCAAGACCAATTGGTTGCCTGCTTTCTCTTACGAGCAAACCTTGCATGGACCCTGCAAATTCCATAGAGGCGCGAAGCCCTCCAACCACACCACTCGCAAGTGTCACTGGCTCGCCAGAATCGCCAAGGGAGATGGACTCCTGCCTCCTCCGCCTGCCGGACCGCCGCCTCCTCAGCCCCAGCAGCCGGCGGCCCGACCAGTCGGCGCCATACAAGACGAGTACCCGGAGGAGCATGGAGCCTACATTGTGTTTACCAGCATGCCCGATGACAGACGCAGCAGACGGCAACAACAGCAAGAAGTGCAAGCAGTGGCCTCCAGTACTCCAGAGTTCATGCATTGGTCCGAGAAGCCTATCAGTTGGAGCAGGGCCGACCACCCGGAAGTGATGCCTTCCCCCGGTTCGTATGCCCTGGTCTTAGAGGCAACCCTTGCAACGGAGAGGCGGGCCGCCTGTTTCTCCAGAATCCTGATAGATGGCGGCAGCAGCATCAATATCCTATACCGTGACACAATGGAGAAATTGGGAATCAAGCAGAAGCAGCTCACCCCCAGTCAGACTGTTTTCCATGGCATAGTCCCTGGCCTTTCCTGCTCACCAATCGGCAAGACCCAGATTGATGTCCTCTTCGGAGACAAGAATCACTTCCGCCGAGAGTCAGCTTGGTTTGAAGTGGTGGACCTTGAGAGCCCCTACCATGCCCTGCTTGGCCGGCCTGCTCTTGCCAAGTTCATGGCGGTCCCCCACTACACCTACCTCAAGATGAAGATGCCGAGTACCAAGGGAATCCTGACAGTAGTCGGAGACTACAAGAGATCGATTGCCTGCGATGCGGACAGCAGCTGGCTGGCCGAGTCCCTCGTGATCGCTGCCGAGAAGCGGCTCCTTGACCGGGTGGTGGCGTTGGCAGGCAAGAAGCCGGAAATCTCACCCATCCCCCAGGAGTCGGAGGCTGAGGGCTCGTTCAAGCTGGCCAAGGAAACAAAGAAAATACCCTTGGACCCAGAGCACCCAGAGAGGCACGCAGTCGTAGGCACAGGCCTCGACGGCAAATAGGAAAGCGAGCTCGTCGATTTCCTCCGTGAGAATCGGGATATCTTTGCATGGTCTCCCAAAGACATGCCAGGTGTTCCAACGGATTTCGCCGAGCACAAGCTACATGTCCGACCTAACGTCAAGCCGGTCAGGCAGCCCTTGTGCCGCCTGTCAGAAGAGAAGAGAAGAGTTGTCGGAGAAGAGATAGCCCGGCTCCTAGCAGCCGGATTCATTATGGAAGTATTCTTTCCAGAGTGGCTGGCCAACCCAGTCCTAGTATTGAAAAAGAACAAGCAGTGGCGCATGTGCATTGACTACACCAGCCTCAACAAAGCCTGCCCTGAAGATCCCTTTGCTCTGCCAAGGATTGATCAAGTAATAGACTCCACAGTCGGATGCGAGTTGTTGAGTTTCTTGGATGCATACTCTGGGTATCACCAGATAAAACTGAACCCGGCGGACAGACTGAAGACCGCCTTCATCACGCCATTTGGAGCCTTCTGCTACCTGACCATGATGTTCGGCTTGAGAAACGCCGGCGCCATGTTCCAGCGTTGCATGCAGAAGTGCCTCCTCAAGCAACTCGGCAGAAATGCTCATGTATATGTGGATGATGTGGTGATGAAGACGGAGAAGCATGGCACGCTGCTGGAGGACCTCAAGGAAACCTTCGAGAACCTGCGCCGATTCCAGATCAAGCTCAACCCGGAGAAATGTGTCTTTGGAGTACCAGCCGGCCAGCTCCTCGGTTTCCTGGTCTCAGAGCGCGGCATAGAGTGCAATCCCGTGAAGATCAAAGGAATTGAGATGATGAAAGTGCCCACCCGACTGCTGGACCTGCAGAAATTCACCGGCTGCTTGGCGTCAGTCAGCTATTTCATCAGTCGGTTGGGCGAGAAGGCCCTTCCCCTGTACCAACTCATGAAGAAGACCACTTTTTTCGAGTGGAACGACAAGGCGGACAAAGCATTTCTCCAACTCAAGAAGATGTTGGCGACCCCGCCTATCCTGGCGGCACCGATTGAGAAGGAGCCCATGCTCCTCTACATTGTAGCCACCAATCGGGTTGTCAGCATAGTCATGGTGGTAGAGCGCAAGGAGAAGGACAAAGCACTGTCGGTCCAGAGACCAGTGTATTACTTGAGCGAAGTATTGTCCGCCTCCAAGCAAAACTACCCCCACTACCATAAGATGTGTTACGGCGTGCATTTCGCCGCCAAGAAGCTGAAGCCCTACTTCCAAGAGCACCCAATAACTGTTGTTTGCACAGCTCCACTCGCTGAGATTATTGGGAGCCGAGACGCCTCTGGCCGAGTGGCCAAGTGGGCCATTGATCTGGCCCCTTACACCATCTACTACCAGCCTCGCACCTCCATCAAATCACAAGTGTTGGCCGACTTCCTCATCGATTGGGCCGAGACCCAATATTTGCCGCCTGCTCCAGACTCCACTCGTTGGTGGATGCATTTTGATGGCTCAAAAATGCGCACCGGCCTGGGAGCCGGCGTCGTCCTCACCTCTCCCAAAGGCGACAAGCTCAAATATGTGTTGCAAGTCCACTTCGCCGCCTCCAACAACATAGTAGAATATGAGGCACTCATACATGGGCTCCGGCTTGCCAAGGAACTCGGCATCCGCCGGATCCTGTGCTATGGTGACTCCGACTTGGTGGTCCAGCAATCGTCAGGCGACTGGGACGCCAAGGATGCAAACATGGCAAGCTACCGCTTCCTCGTGCAGCAACTCAGCGGATACTTTGATGGGTGCGAGTTCCTTCACGTGCCAAGAAATGACAACAAGCAAGCAGATGCTCTGGCACGGATTGGCTCCACCCGACAAGCAATACCGGCCGGCATCACCCTACGCCGCCTTCTGAAGCCGTCTGTCAAGTCGTCTCATGATTCAGACTCCATCTTTGTACCGTCCCTTCCGGAAGCAGTCGGATCCGACTTGAGGGCCCCAGAGGCCGGCACGGGGATCTCGATAGGCGGCCGGGGGACTGCTACAGCCGCACCCGGCCTGGGGACTTCAGAACCCGGCCCGGGGACTTCAGCAGTCGACCCGGGGACTTCTCCAAGACAGCAGGCGGAGGCAGCTGCTAACCCACCGCCTCCCATCCCAGCCGCCCTCATTCAAGTTGCAGTAGTCGCAGTCGAAGAAATTGTGGTGCCCTCATGGGCCCAGCCAATCCTCAAGTTCTTGGTGAATAAAGAGCTGCCAACCGATGAAGTCTCAGCCCGACAGGTGCAGAGGCGAGCTGCAGCTTACACCATAGTCAACAGAGATCTGGTGCGATGAAGTGTAACAGGGGTTTATCAGCGGTGTTTGGAGTCGGACCAAGGCCAAGCAATACTCAAAGATATCCATCAGGGCGAATGTGGCCACCATGCGGCTTCAAGAGCCATGGTGGCCAAAGCTTTCCGCCATGGGTTCTTCTGGCCCACTGCCCTGGAAGAGTCCAAGGAGCTAGTTCAGAAGTGTCAAGGGTGCCAGAGGTTCCGCTCCAAGCCACACCTGCCGGCTTGTGCACTCAAGACCATTCCCATAGCCTGGCCCTTTGCCGTGTGGGGATTGGATATGGTGGGACCATTCAAGACAGCCCGCGGCGGCTTGACTCACTTTCTAGTTGCGGTGGACAAGTTTACCAAGTGGATAGAGGCAAAACCAATCAAGAAGCTGAATGGGCCGACTGCCGTGACCTTCATCGTCGACATCA
Source organism: Triticum dicoccoides (assembly GCF_002162155.2). NCBI lineage: Eukaryota > Viridiplantae > Streptophyta > Magnoliopsida > Poales > Poaceae > Triticum > Triticum dicoccoides. The sequence goes on from NC_041389.1 coordinate 351,288,422, forward strand.
CCATGCGGTATGGCATCCCGCACAGTATCATCACCGACAACGGCACCAACTTCGCCAAGGGAGCCTTGGCCCGTTTTTGTGCAACGCAGGGCATCCGCCTTAACTTAGCGTCCATTGCCCACCCCCAGTCAAATGGCCAAGTGGAACGCGCAAACGGCCTCATTTTGTCCGGCCTCAAGCCCCGACTGGTCGAGCCTCTGGAGCATTCGGCCGGGTGCTGACTCGACGAGCTGCCGGCCGTCCTCTGGAGCTTGCGCACAACTCCAACAAATCAACAGGCTTCACGCCTTTCTTCCTCGTCTACGGTGCCGAAGCCGTCATCCCGACGGATATCGAATTCGACTCCCCAAGGGTCACCATGTACACCGAGGCGGACGCCAAGGAAGCATGAGAAGACGGTGTCGACTTGCTGGAAGAGGGCCGGCTGTTGGCACTCAGCAGGTCGGCCATCTACCAGCAGAGCCTGCGCCGATACTACAACCGCAAGGTGAAGCCAAGGTCCTTCCTGGAGGGAGACCTTGTGCTCCGGCTGATCCAGCGAACAGCCGGACAGCACAAGCTCTCGGCACCTTGGGAAGGCCCTTTTATCATCAGTAAGGTATTGGGCAACGATGCCTACTATCTGATCAATGCCCAGAAGCCCAGAGAATGCAAGAAAGATGATTCGGGCAAAGAAACAGAGAGGCCGTGGAACGCAAACCTCCTCCGAAGGTTTTACAGTTGAAAGCAGTATGCATCACGCTACCTTTTGTACTATGTATAAAGACTCTGGGTCCCCCGAGAAGAGCTCGGGGACTGCCCTCTTTTATCCATATGATAAGTATCATGCCTATGAGAATGTATAGTCTTTTTCTTCCACCTGGCACCGGGTTCGACCAGTCGGCCCGGAGCCTCGCCGCCTTCTACAACATGCCGCCCCCTGCAGCCGGACAAGTAGTGTGCCGGCACCAAAAGCTTCCTTTGTCAGAAGCCACAGCTTGCAGAGCGACTGCATGGCGGGCAAAGGTCGCAAAAGGTGCCCCACACGAAAAAACGACTAAGGAGGAAAGCGCATATGGTAGCACGCGGCATAGCGCCTAGCCATCTGGCTGCTTGGCGGCCAGACGGCCGGCCTCCACCTTACTACCCGAAGCTACGAATGGTTAAAGCCTAGCCCCCCTCACAAGTGGCTAGAACACTCAAACCGGCCATGGTCCACAGAGCGGCCGGCAGGCCGGTGAAAGCAAAGCCAAAGGGTCGGCGGCAAAGGAAAAAACCAAGGAGAAAAAGGAAAGAAGAGTGGAGGTCGGCACAGCAAGCATAACCAATGATAAAATATTTTTACATGGATAAAGGCCTCTGGCCAGCATTCAAACAGAGTTTGATATACACCCCGCGGGTGGAATTGTGCGAATTTAACCAAAGTGTTCAAAGTAGGAAGCAGAAAACAGATAAAATCCTAAGGCGCAGCAGAGGACTCCGGCTGGGCAGTGCCGATTGGCGCGACAGAAGGCTCCGACTGGCCGGTGCCGGATGGCGTGGCCAAGGGCTCTGACTGAATGTTGGAGTCGGCCACGCCGCCTGGCGCGGCAGGCGGCTCCGTCTGAGCAGAGGGATCGCCGGCAGCAGGCGGAGCGTTGGAGTGCTAGAGGACGCAGGCGGTAGCATCCATTGGAGGAACGGGCGACAAGTCCGCCCCCACTTGAACGCCTCGAGTAGCGGGCGGCACCTTGGTGCGTGGCTCGTTGCTTGAGGCCCGGTCAGGTTGGGGCTGACCGTCCGCCCCGACCTCCGGCATGTCGACGTTGCTCTCGTCTTCCTCCTCCTCCTCCTTCTCCTCCTCTTCCTCCTCCCCGTCCTCCCCCTCGTTGCTGGAGGCGATGACTTCAGCGGAGTCTTCGCTGTCTTCTGGGTTTAGCCCAAGCCATTCATGCAGAGCTTCACCGCCTTCCTCGACCACCTCCGGGACGAATACGCTGGTGTTGGTGAAGTCGATGATCGCCGCTGCCCTGCTGACAAGCTCAGCTTCCACCGTGACCAGCTCCTCTTGCGCCTCCAGTCGGAACATAGCTAACTGGGCTAGATCTAGCCCAGGGTACCACGCCTTGACGAATTCCAAGGCCCGGCGCGCTCCTGCCCGGGCTGCTGAGCCCTTCTAGGCCTCCAGGCGGCCCGTCGCCACCTCCAGCCAGTCGGCAGTCCGACTTGGGGTGCGTGGGGCCGACAAGCCTGGCCAGAGGGCGGAGACCGCCTGGGCTCCGATGCGCTGCAGGCGAGGTAACAAGCGGTGAACGGGCCGAAGCCGGGCCTGAATGCTGAGGACCTGTTCAGCAAGGGTCCGAGGGGCATCAGCGGCGATCTGCGCACCCTCTGCCCTCGCGCTAGGCCTCGATCATCTGGGTGGCGGCTACAGAATGGCCCGGGAAGAAGTCTGTTCGGGCAGAGGAAGAAAAAGGCCAAGGTTATAAGCAAGGACTGATAACTCAGGACAAAAAACTAAGAGAATAGGGCTTACCATCGACCAAGTCCTCAATACTGTTGAAGCAGGCCATCACATGGGCCTCCTTGTTGGCCCAGGCAGAGCGCTCGAGATCAAACTCGGCAAGGAGGCTGGTCTCCGCCGTCTCCACCTTCAGCTGGGCCGCCTCGAGGTTTTCCGCCTGTTCGGCAAGCTGGGCGGCCAGGCGGTCCCGCTCCTCCGCCACCTTGCTACACTCCGCCTCCTTGCCACGAAGGGCGGTCTTGGCTTCGCCCAGCTGCTGCTGCAGGTCGGCATTAGCCTCTGAAGAAAGAAAGAAAAGAAGAAGGCATCAGTCAAGCGGACAAGATAAAAGGAAAAAGAATAACCGAGGAGATTCGGCCCGACTGCTCAGCAGTCGGCCCGAACCTCGGGGACTACAGCCCGCGGGCGCGCCAGCGCGCCCCCACGGAAAAGAAGTAGCCAACAAGGAAAAAAGAACAATTGAGGAGATTCGGCCCGACTGCTCAGCAGTCGGCCCGAACCTCGGGGACTACAGCCCGCGGGTGCGCCAGCGCGCCCCCGCGAAGAAAGAAGAAATAGACTTACACCGGCTTTCGGCAAGATTGGCTGTCTGCGCCTCTAGCTCCCGAACCTTGGAGTTGTAGGCGGTCGCGTGGAGGTTATGATAATCCTGCAGAAGAAACAACCAAACAAAAATCAGCAATCGGCGACTACAAGTTAAAGTTCCAACCCGCCTGCTCAGCAGCCGGCCCGGAACTTGGGGACTACACCCAGTGGGTGCGCTTGCGCGCCCCCACGAAAGAAACAAAGAAGAACATTCGGAGAGAGCACCACAAGATGGCTTACTCGGATGGCGGTGCGCGAATCCAAGTAGGCCTCGTTGAACCGCTTGAGTGCCACTGCCTCCGCCCGGAGCTTGGCCTGGACGTCAAGGGATGCCTCGTTCAAGGCGCCAGTTCCGCCCCCGCGTACCCAGCCCGCGAGCGTGGCACTGGTCGCCTCGGTGTCAAGGGCTGACGAGCTCGAGGCGCCGATCTCCTGCGGCCGCGGCGCCGAGGCCGCCTTCTCCAGATAGCGGCGCGTGGGAATGCGGACCGCGGGAACCAGGACCGTTGCCACCACGGCCTCGGCTGGTGGCACCGGCGGCGCCACTGGCTGCTCGTCCCGCGGCTCGCTGGCTGACGGCGGTGGTGGCGGCGGCGGGGGCGGCGGCATGAAGACGTCCGGCATGGCTACATCGCCGCCCCCACGCTCTTGGATCGGGTAGTTGCCGCCGGCTCCTCCGGCTGCCGCCTCGAAGTCAGGCGGAGGCGGTGCAGTGTTCAGGGGGGCCACAAGTAGTGGATCTTGGCGGCGGGCGGCATCTGTGAGCCGCTCCCTCTCTGCGGCTTGAGCTTCCGCCTGCGCCAGCGCCCTCGTGGCAGACGCGGCAGACAGGTCTGCCTGCTCCTTGGCCAGGCGGTCGGCCTCCGCCTCGTCGCGCGCCTCCCGTGCATTCCACTCTGTCGCCTCCCGGGGGTCGGCGGCCGGGTCGATGCGCCGGCTGGTCGAGGAGGCCGCTGCCGATCTGAGGACCGAGCCGGCAACCGACTTCTCAAGGGTCAGCGGGGCCCTGAAATAAGAGGACAAGTCAGAAGATTTTCACGAGAGATTGATGAAAAAAGCAAGGAGTAAAGGAATGACGCTTACGTCGACACCATAATGGCCACCTTCGGTTACCTTTGATATTGGGTCGCCCTGGCCGCGGTCTCTTTCCGCCTAGTCGCCGCGGCCGGATTCTTGGGCTTTTTTGGGGCGCTGCCGAACAGGGTCGAGACCTGTTTCCGCTTGCGCTTGCCGCCTGGGGCGGGCGGCCCAGAAGAGGGGCCGGCGCCGGTGGTGGCAGAGCTCCGGGCGGGGCGCAGCTCATCTTCGTCTTCGTCATCGTCAGGCCAGGTCTCCACGCCGCCGCCTCCCTCGGAGCCGCCTGCTCCGCCACCGCCGTCTGCTCTGCCGCCGCCGCCTGTCGCGTCATCGACCAGGGCGGCCGCCCCCAGGTCGGGGTCGTCCAGGTCACTCTCCGCCCTGTCCGCCTGGAGGTTATTGTAACACCCACGATGCGGCTATATCTCCCACGTGTCGAAGCACGACTTAGAGGCATAACCGCATTGTGGTTTTGTCACAAGAAGGGTCATCTTCACACAATCCCATGTAATGAACAAGAATGGGATAAAGAGTTGGCTTACAATCGCCACTTCACACAATGAACATATAATAAATCATACATCATTCAGAATACACACATATAGTCCGACTACGGACGAAGCCAAAAGAAAAGAAGATAACCCAACTGCTAGATCCCCGATCATCCCAACTGGGCTCCACTACTGATCAACATGAAACAAAACATAGCAACGACCAATATCTTCGCTGAGCTCCCATCTGAGCTCGGTTGCATCATCTGCACTGGTATCATCGGCACCTGCAACTGTTGTGATAGTATCTGGTGAGTCACGAGGACTCAGTAATCTCAAAACCCGCGAGATCAAGACTATTTAAGCTTATGGGTAGGAAGTGGTAAAGTGGTGAGGTTGCAGCAGTGACTAGCATATATGGTGGCTGACATACGCAAATAAGAGCGAGAAGAGAGCAAGAGGAACGGTCGTGAAGCTAGCAATGATCAAGAAGTGATCCTGAACTCCTACTTACGTCAAACATAACCCAAAACCGTGTTCACCTCCCGGACTCCGCCGAGAAGAGACCATCACGGCTACACACATGGTTGATGCGTTTTAAAGAGGTCAAGTGTCAAGTTATCTACAACCGGACATTAACAAATTCCCATCTGCCTATAACCGCAGGCACGGCTTTCGAAAGATTATAAACCCTGCAGGGGTGTCCCAACTTAACCCATGACAAGCTCTCGCGATCAACGAAGGAATAGACCTTCTCCCAGCAAGACCCGATCAGACTCGGAATCCCGGTTTACAAGACATTTCGAGAATGGTAAAACAAGACCAGCAAAGCCTCCCGCTATGCTGACAAATCCCGATAGGAGCTGCACATATCTCGTTCTCAGGGCACACCGGATGAGCCAGACGTTGGGTTGGCATAGACCCTGATTGCCCAGGGGGCGCCGGACATCGCTCAGTTTGGACCAGCACCCGGAGGAGCACTGGCCCGGGGGGGTGTAAAATAAAGATGACCCTTGAGTCTGCAGAACCCAAGGGAAAAAGGCTTAGGTGGCAAATGGTAAAACCAAGGTTGGGCCTTGCTGGAGGAGTTTTATTCAAAGCAAACTGTCAAGGGGGTCCCATAAATCACCCAACCGCGTAAGGAACGCAAAATCCGAGAACAAAACACCGGTATGACGGAAACTAGGGCGGCAAGAGTGGAACAAAACACCAGGCATAAGGCCGAGTCTTCCACCCTTTACCAAGTATATAGATGCATTAATTAAATAAGAGATATTGTGATATCCCAACATAATCCTGTCCATCATGGAGCAATCTTCAACTTCACCTGCAACTAGCAACGCTATAAGAGGGCTGAGCAAAGCGGTAACATAGCCAAGCAACGGTTTGCTAGGAATGGTGAAAAGGTTAGAGGCTGACATGGCAATATGGGAGGCATGGTAAACAAGTGATAGGTAGCGCAACATAGCGATAGAACGAAGCAACTAGCAAGCAAAGATAGAAGTGATATCAACGGTAATGGTCATCTTGCCTGAGATCCCGCAAGGAAGAAGAACGAGTCCAAGAAGAAGACAAACGGACATAGTCGAACGAATCCTCACAACTCCGGAACGAAACCGAAGCTAACGAGAGAAGCAAACCGGAAAGAAGCAAACAACATGGTAAACACACAAGCATAATTATGGCATGATGCACAAACAAGTATGATGCATGTCCGGTTTAAAGAGGCATGGCATGGCAATATGCAAAAACAACACTACAAGTTAAGTGGAGCTCAATATGCAACGAGTTGCATATTGACGAAACACCATATCAATTATTTAGTTTAACTCTCGGTTAGTAACACAGCCATATTAAATGTTGTTAAACATGGCAAGAGGTGAAGTATAATTAAACTACCTATCTAGGCAAGTTTAAATGAGGTCGGAAACAAGAAACAACAATTCCGGAAAGTCCCCATATGTCATTTAGCAATTTAATGCAAACACAATTTTAAGCATTTAAATGTTGTTATCATGATGCGGATGACATATACAAGTTTATGCAATTTTAAGAAAACGTTAACATGAGCATGTTGAAACGAGGCATTTGTCACCGTGGTTTAACGAAAGGGGTGCCACGGCAATGATAACGAAAATGGTGCCACGGCAGCATTTCCGAAAATGATGCCACGGCAATATATCGGTTCCGGTAACTCGATTGAGATACCGATGCAAGAGAGAAGTGTGCGGATGCGAGTTCGGTACGATGTAGAGGAAGTAGACGTTCTCGTGATGTAGTGGAAGTAGTTGTTCTCACGACGGTAGTGGAAGTAGTCCTACACGGCGACGGTAGTCGTACACGTTCGTTTCGTAGATGTCCGGGGTCGTCGGTAGAGGAAGTAGTGGTACACGGCCGTAGATGTACTTGGCGATCCGAAGGGGTACTTGTACTCGCATCGTCGTGGAAGTAGTCGTTCGGGCTCCCGTGCGGACTTGGTGGTGGTGTACTTGGCGAATCCACGTAGTCGAACATGGGTTGTAGTGGTACTTGATGCTCGTAGACATCCAGGGTCATCGAAGCTGTACTTGACGTCCACGGAACTAGCAGCGGAGCGCCCGGGTCTCGGGTCCTGATCTTCAGGAGGTCAGCGGTGACTGCAGGAACACGGGGAGGCTACACCGAGGCCCGAGGCAAGCATGGCCAACGACACAAAGCAGCAGAGATAGCAGCAGTGCCATCGGGGTGCGTAGGAGGTGGAGCTCGAGCAGAGGAGGCTCGAGGCGCGGCGGAGCTCCTGGTGGTCGCAGCGTGCGACGAGGAGATGCGGGAGGCAGCGGGGTCCAATGGGTCGATGGGGACGACGACAGAAGGTCACAGACACGAAGAAGAGGCGCGGCTGGACTGCATCGGTAGCAGGGCGGCGAAGGACGAAGTGGTCGGCGGCGATGGAGGCGGAGCAAAGGACGGGTGAAGCAGAGGAGCCGATGGCGGACGCGGGAGGCCGGGCGCGGCGCCATGGGGAGGCGACGACGCGGAGGAGGGAAGGCTGCAGGGGCAACGACGGAGGTCCTGGCGCGGCCGCAGGCGACGGAGGAGGGAAGGCGTCGCGGCGGAGAGGATGGGAGACGAGGCAGGGGCCGCCGGAGTTGGCCTCCAGTGGCGGCGCGGGAGAAGGAAGGGCGAGGAGGAGGCCGCAGGGAGATGGGGATCGAGGGGAGCGGTCGCGGTAGCGAGGGAGGTGACGGCGCTGAGGGGAAACGAGGGGGAGAGATTGGATCGGGGGACTCGGGGCTAGGGTTACAGTGGGGGGCGGCTGGGCCTTGGGCCGGCTTAGCCTTGGGTCAAATGGGCTGCGGGGAAGCGGCCCTCTTCTCTCTCTCTCTTATATTTTCTTAGCAAAAAACAATTAAAGAGAAGAAAAAGAAAGAGAGGGTTAGGGAAAAGATTTGCGCATGGGGATAATTTCCACGGACTCGTAAAAATGAGCTCGATCCAGGAAAAATAGAAAAAAGGCACGAATGCAAGATTTAAATTCAAACTCATTTGAATTTAATTCAAATGGGTTTGAACGGAAGGGAGGGTTTGGGAAGGTCCAAAAATGTTCGGATTTTTGGTGGAGCTCCGGAAAATGACGAAAGAATTATTGGCAAGGTTGGTGACCAAACTTGAAGAAGAAAAAGGAACGAAATTATTTTGCAAGTGTGTTTATGGGTGATTTCCGAAACAATGGAATATTTAATATAGCTCCCTAATATTGGAGGATATGTTATAAAGAGAAGTCACCATGTGAGTTCCCTCGGTTTAAATAGATCAAAAGATCTATGCAATTTATTTAGCTGAGTTTTAAAAATTAAATGGCATGATGGCATGATGACATGATGCAATGCACATGATGCAGAGATGAATGCACGAACCAAACAAAATCACACAACGAAACTCGGAAACCCTGGAAGGCATCTGAAGCTCCGGTGTTGGGGCGTTACAACACTCCACCACTACGAGAGGATCTCGTCCCGAGATCTAGGATGGCACCGGAGAGAAACGGAAGAGGAAGAGAGGAAGTAGAACTAAGTTGCTTCTTCGACAAAAGAGTGAAACCAAAGAACCTTGAGAGGTTGAAAAGTTGAAAGAGAGAACACAACGGAGTTGAACACAAATCGGAGCACTGCGGTAGAAAATAGAAACAAGGAACACCATTTTAACCTTGGAGGTTGCAAAGCTATGAATGACGAGTACAATGGACAAGAAGGAATTGGAACCACTCTGGTTGAAACAAGATAAACAAGGAACAAAGGAAGAACAAATTCAGACAACACTCCGGTTGAAAAGAGATGCAAGGCTTGATAAGATGAAAAGAACTTGAAGAGGTGACACAACACTTCGGTTAAATGGATAAGCACGAAAAGAACATGATCCTCAATTTGAGAGGATGAGTGAAAAGAGCAACATCACATTGCCTCCGGAAGAAAGAATAGAAGATAGGTCATTGGAATAACCGAATGGAGAAGAAAATGCCAACTTCTGCCACAAATGAGCTTGGAAAGCATCCTTGCAAAGAAGAATTGAACGGAGTTGTTGGAAAATCAACAACGAAAAGCACAAGCTTGTAGTGGCTTATGGAAAACATCTCAAAATTATGAGGTGACAACCGGCCACTAACGGAAACAATTGCTTGCTTGAGATCAACGAAGAGATGAAAACTGCTTTCGCCGAGAGGATAGGAGAAAACTTGGATCATTGATAAGCACCACAATAGCAACATTCCTTAGGGAAGGCTTAAGGTGAAATCTATACCAAGATAACTCCAACAAAGAGATTGGTGGATTTAAAATACCTCATTCTTGACAACATATGAATCATGAAACATGAAGGAAATTGTCAAGAGTGACATAACACCATCTCAAGATATAAGGTAGAAAGAATTGCACTTCGAAATGCAAGATGAAGAATGCCAGAACTTCTCGAAACAAAACATGTGTTGAGCACCATGTTTAATTTAAGAGTATAGCTTGGCGGGTCATAACTTCGAGAGAAATCTTGAAGAACAATTGAAGAATGAAAAGAATCCTTGATGAACCACCATGTAGAGCCTCCGTGAAGAACTCCGGTAATAAAAGGATGATAGAAAGAAAGGGAAGTTGAAAACACAAGGTGAATCCTTGCAATGATTTAGATGAAGCTTTGGGACGATATAACCGAGAGAACTTGGAACTCCAGAAAGAAAAGATGAAACACTAGAACCAAGAATTACTTCATCAGGAACAATCTCCGGAAGAAGGAATTAATCACTTGGATGAAACAAGAACAAGAATTATGTTATGCGTATGCTTCACCAATTTAAATTGATGACAAGCAACGGATTTGGCATACTACTTATTCTGGTAGAAAGGATTAAGAGAGATATAGCGCAAAACTTGAGAAGCTATTGATGGAACCACCGGTGGAATTTGGAAACAACGAATGAATTGATATGATAACGAAGGAAGTGAAAATCTTGAACGAACCACCGTAAGAATTGAAAATAAAAGTAGCAAAGGCACAATTCACCGGAAAGAATTGGAAAATGAATGAAGATACTTGAGGGGATTTAGATACAAGAGAACAAAGAGATCATGAACTGATTAGAGGATATTTGAATGATTCACCGGTAAGATTAGGAGAATGAGAGCTGAAAGTTGGAATGAATAATTCTGAGAAGATGGGCTCCGGAGAATGAAACTGAAAATACTCCTGAATTTCTCTGGATGGGTGAAAAGAATTCTCACAATCGAAAACAATTATGAGGATGGCATGAAGCTAGAACCACGAATCTCTGGAAGAACGGGTAAGGATTTAAGAGGAACTCTTCTTCGGTCTTCAAAATCCGAGAATGACGATGAGAACCACCATGAATTGTTGAGATACTCCGGTAGAATGAAAAACGAAGGGGGTTGAGCCAACAATGAAAAGAATTTGAAAGATCTTGGAAAAAGACATATGAGTGATGATAATTCATTCTTACGTCAAACTTCGAAAGACTTTGGGAATGGCTCTGAGAAAAATTAGAAGAGTCAGGTAAGATCCTGGGAAAAGACCTGTGGGTTAGGGCCCACTAAAAAGAAACACCATTGAAGGATTGATTGAAAGGGGGATTGCACCGGTTGAATTAAATGGCTCAAAAGAGATAACAACCTCGATATATCTAAAACAGATTAGGAATGATAACACGAATCTTCCGAGATATCTTCAGCACACCGGAACAAATGGAAAGCGAGAGATGAGTGATTGAGAGGTGCACCGGCATGAGAAAGCATTTGAAACGAGGAAAGGAATATGATCAACACTGAAAGCTTGAATTGGATCCACCGGAGAAGAACAACAATGAAGGATGATGAACTTGAAACTGTTGAGCTTCTTCATGGGAAATCCACCGGATAAGAACATTGAAAGCAAAGAACGAAGAGACTTCCGACAAATAAAAGGATACATGATTAAGAAATCTGAGTCCTTGAAGAAAAATGGTGGGAGGGCGGGAAAAACAAAAACAACTTGGGATGGATGAAACAAACACCGTCGAGAAAACTTAGAATTGATCTTGCGGATGGGAAAAATGATGGGATCCACCGGTTGGAAAAGAATTAACATGACAAACTCGATGATCAAGAAGGATTAGTATTCACATAGCAATATGAGAACACTGTTTATGAAAGGTATGGATTCAACACTTGACTTCGAAGCAAGTCGAATACCACAAATAAAACAAAACAAAGGATTTGGCTTGCAGAATAAGCCGGAACAAACATATGATAGAGATTTCATCCGAAGTTTTCGTGGTGGGGCCCACACGGACTCGATCGTACAGCACCATCATGTACAAGGCAGTGCACATGACATACGAAGTGTCCCCGAACCAGCATAGCCAAGGGTTCTTTAAGACACAACGAGACAACTGTAAAAACGACCGTGGAAAGGTGGACCACTAGACGTCGAACCCCTATCTCGTATCATGCATCTGTCGAAAAGATATTCTAGGAGCTACTTGAATTCCCACCTATAAAACTCCCGAAACTTTCTGGTTATGCAATCTGGTGTTGGGGATACAGGGGAAGCAATATATATATCACCCAAAACTAACAATACCTACATCCAAGTTGTATCCATCCGTCAACACATAACCAAGAAACCTTCGGAAATCGTGTACCCCAACCTTCGAAAAGCATCCGTTATACGAGTTATGGCAATACTCTCGAGCTCGCCCCAGTACTGGGTTATCGAGGTTATCTCACCAACAACTGCATAAAAGAGATTTTCGATGTCGGCAAAACTCAGGTATTCCAGAACTGCAACGATAAAATTATGACGACAACACCTCAGAGCTCAACTCCCCGGGTCAAAGCCACATAATAGACAGGAGGCACCAAGAACAATGTTCTCATCACAAAATCATCGGAACGATTCCAAGATAACCGCGTGATCCTAAAAATTTTTTTAGTGAAATTTGAGGAGAGGAAAGACAAAACATCTACGTCAGGAGACCTCACCAGAGCGACGAAGGGACTGAGGAGTAAAAAGAATCCTACTCTCCAATATATATAATCCTAAGACTCAAAACATTTTTGTTCTAGACTCAACAACGCCAGCAAACAATCAAGCAGGGGGCTCCTAAGTCGGGGATGGCTCTGATTACCAACTTGTAACACCCACGATGCGGCTATATCTCCCACGTGTCGAAGCACGACTTAGAGGCATAACCGCATTGTGGTTTTGTCGCAAGAAGGGTCATCTTCACACAATCCCATGTAATGAACAAGAATGGGATAAAGAGTTGGCTTACAATCGCCACTTCACACAATGAACATATAATAAATCATACATCATTCAGAGTACACACATATAGTCCGACTATGGACGAAGCCAAAAGAAAAGAAGATAACCCAACTGCTAGATCCCCGATCGTCCCAACTGGGCTCCACTACTGATCAACATGAAACGAAACATAGCAATGACCAATATCTTCGCTGAACTCCCATCTGAGCTCGGTTGCATCATCTGCACTGGTATCATCGGCACCTGCAACTGTTGTGATAGTATCTGGTGAGTCACGAGGACTCAGCAATCTCAAAACCCGCGAGATCAAGACTATTTAAGCTTATGGGTAGGAAGTGGTAAAGTGGTGAGGTTGCAGCAGTGACTAGCATATATGGTGGCTGACATACGCAAATAAGAGCGAGAAGAGAGCAAGAGGAACGGTCGTGAAGCTAGCAATGATCAAGAAGTGATCCTGAACTCCTACTTACGTCAAACATAACCCAAAACCGTGTTCACCTCCCGGACTCTGCCGAGAAGAGACCATCACGGCTACACACACGGTTGATGCATTTTAAAGAGGTCAAGTGTCAAGTTATCTACAACCGGACATTAACAAATTCCCATCTGCCTATAACCGCAGGCATGGCTTTCGAAAGGTTATAAACCCTGCAGGGGTGTCCCAACTTAGCCCATGACAAGCTCTCGCGATCACCGAAGGAATAGACCTTCTCCCAGGAAGACACGATCAGACTCAGAATCCCGGTTTACAAGACATTTCGACATTGGTAAAACAAGACCAGCAAAGCCTCCCGCTGTGCCGACAAATCCCGATAGGAGCTGCACATATCTCGTTCTCAGGGCACACCGGATGAGCCAGACGTCGGGTTGGCATAGACCCTGATTGCCCAGGGGGTGCCGTACATCGCTCAGTTTGGACCAGCACCCGGAGGAGCACTGGCCCGGGGGGGTGTAAAATAAAGATGACCCTTGAGTCTGCAGAACCCAAGGGAAAAAGGCTTAGGTGGCAAATGGTAAAACCAAGGTTGGGCCTTGCTAGAGGAGTTTTATTCAAAGCGAACTGTCAAGGGGGTCCCATAAATCACCCAACCGTGTAAGGAACGCAAAATCCGGGAACATAACACCGGTATGACGGAAACTAGGGCGGCAAGAGTGGAACAAAACACCAGGCATAAGGCCGAGTCTTCCACCCTTTACCAAGTATATAGATGCATTAATTAAATAAGAGATATTGTGATATCCCAACATAATCCTGTCCATCATGGAGCAATCTTCAACTTCACCTGCAACTAGCAACGCTATAAGAGGGCTGAGCAAAGCGGTAACATAGCCAAGCAACGGTTTGCTAGGAATGGTGAAAAGGTTAGAGGCTGACATGGCAATATGGGAGGCATGGTAAACAAGTGATAGGTAGCGCAGCATAGTGATAGAACGAAGCAACTAGCAAGCAAAGATAGAAGTGATATCGAGGGTAATGGTCATCTTGCCTGAGATCCCGCAAGGAAGAAGAACGAGTCCAAGAAGAAGACAAACGGACGTAGTCAAACGAATCCTCACAACTCCGGGACGAAACCGAAGCTAACGAGAGAAGCAAACCGGAAAGAAGCAAACAACATGGTAAACACACAAGCATAATTATGGCATGATGCACAAACAAGTATGATGCATGTCCGGTTTAAAGAGGCATGGCATGGCAATATGCAAAAACAACACTACAAGTTAAGTGGAGCTCAATATGCAACGAGTTGCATATTGACGAAACACCACATCAATTATTTAGTTTAACTCTCGGTTAGGAACACAGCCATATTAAATGTTGTTAAACATGGCAAGAGGTGAAGCATAATTAAACTACCTATCTAGGCAAGTTTAAATAAGGTCGGAAACAAGAAACAACAATTCCGGAAAGTCCCCATATGTCATTTAGCAATTTAATGCAAACACAATTTTAAGCATTTAAATGTTGTTATCATGATGCGGATGACATATACAAGTTTATGCAATTTTAAGAAAACGTTAACATGAGCATGTTGAAACGAGGCATTTGTCACCGTGGTGGAACGAAAGGGGTGCCACGGCAACGATAACGAAAATGGTGCCACGACAGCATATCCGAAAATGATGCCACGGCAATATATCGGTTCCGGTAACTCGATTGAGATACCGATGCAAGAGAGAAGTGTGCGGATGCGAGTTTGGTACGATGTAGAGGAAGTAGACGTTCTCGTGATGTAGTGGAAGTAGTTGTTCTCACGACGGTAGTGGAAGTAGTCGTACACAGCAACGGTAGCCGTACACGTTCGTTTCGTAGATGTCCGGGGTCGTCGGTAGAGGAAGTAGTGGTACACGGCCGTAGATGTACTTGGCGATCCGAAGGGGTACTTGTAGTCGCATCGTCGTGGAAGTAGTCGTTCGGGCTCCCGTGCGGACTTGGTGGTGGTGTACTTGGCGAATCCACGTAGTCGAACATGGGTTGTAGTGGTACTTGACGCTCGTAGACATCCAGGGTCATCGAAGCTGTACTTGACGTCCACGGAACTAGCAGCGGAGCGCCCGGGTCTCGGGTCCTGATCTTCAGGAGGTCAGCGGTGACTGCAGGAACACGGGGAGGCTACACCGGGGCCCGAGGCAAGCATGGCCAACGACACAAAGCAGCAGAGATGGCAGTAGTGCCATCGGGGTGCGTAGGAGGTGGAGCTCGAGCAGAGGAGGCTCAAGGCGCGGCGGAGCTCCTGGTGGTCGCAGCGTGCGACGAGGAGATGCGGGAGGCAGCAGGGTCCAACGGGTCGATGGGGACGACGACAGAAGGTCACAGACACGAAGAAGAGGCGCGGCTGGACTGCAGCGGTAGCAGGGCGGCGAAGGACGAAGTGGTCGACAGCGATGGAGGCGGAGCAAAGGACGGGTGAAGCAGAGGAGCCGATGGCGGACGCGGGAGGCCGGGCGCGGCGCCATGGGGAGGCGACGACGCGGAGGAGGGAAGGCTGCAGGGGCAACGACGGAGGTCCTGGCAAGGCCGCAGGCGACGGAGGAGGGAAGGCGTCGCGGCGGATAGGATGGGAGACGAGGCAGGGGGCGCCGGAGTTGGCCTCCAGTGGCAGCGCGGGAGAAGGAAGGGCGAGGAGGAGGCCGCAGGGAGATGGGGATCGAGGGGAGCGGCCGCGGTAGCGAGGGAGGTGACGGCGCTGAGGGGAAACGAGGGGGAGAGATTGGATCGGGGGACTCGGGGCTAGGGTTACAGTGGGGGGCGACTGGGCCTTGGGCCGGCTTAGCCTTGGGTCAAATGGGCTGCGGGGAAGCGGCCCTCTTCTCTCTCTCTCTTATATTTTCTTAGCAGAAAACAATTAAAGAGAAGAAAAATAAAGAGAGGGTTAGGGAAAAGATTTGCGCATGGGGATAATTTCCACGGACTCGTAAAAATGAGCTCGATCCAGGAAAAATATAAAAAAGGCACGAATGCAAGATTTAAATTCAAACTCATTTGAATTTAATTCAAATGGGTTTGAACGGAAGTGAGGGTTTGGGAAGGTCCAAAAATGTTTGGATTTTTGGTGGAGCTCCGGAAAATGACGAAAGAATTATTGGCAAGGTTGGAGACCAAACTTGAAGCAGAAAAAGGAACGAAATTATTTTGCAAGTGTGTTTATGGGTGATTTCCGAAACAATGGAATATTTAATATAGCTCCCTAATATTGGAGGATATGTTATAAAGAGAAGTCACCATGTGAGTTCCCTCGGTTTAAATAGATCAAAAGATCTATGCAATTTATTTAGCTGAGTTTTAAAAATTAAATGGCATGATGGCATGATGACATGATGTAATGCACATGATGCAGAGATGAATGCACGAACCAAACAAAATCGCACAACGAAACTCGGAAACCCTGGAAGGCATCTGAAGCTCCGGTCTTGGGGCATTACAGTTATCACCCGGCCCAGGAGGGCGGCCGTTGCCTCGGACATGTAAATCTGCAACCAAGAAGGAATCAAGTCTTGAAGAAGGGGCATCATAAAGAAAAACAAAGCAGAAGAAACTTACAGCAGGAGGCGGGTTGTGGCGAGAGTATGGCCGCTTCCCGAACCGCCACTCCTTCTCCGACATCTTGAGGTCGGAGATTTCATTCACCATCCGTGAGACTTTAGCGGGTGACATTCCCTTCATGCACAACCGGCACGGGTCGTGATGTCCGCCCATCCGGAAGATCGGATGAGGGCGGCTCTGGAGCGGAAGGACCCGGCGCTCCACGAAGGCCACGAGAAGGTCGGAGGCCATGAGGCCCTCCGACTCCTGGAGCACTCGGAGTCGGCCGATGGCGGTTGCCGCGTCCGCCGACACCGGCTTGGGCGTGTACTTCCAGGAGACGTGGGCTCCGGTGGGGGGGGGGGCGGCCTCGTAGGCCGGCAGGTTGAGGAAGTCGGCAGCAGGATCCACGTTCTCGACGTAGAAATAGGACTGCTGCCACATTTTCACCGACTGCGCCAGCTTGATGACGGGGAAGGCGTTCTATTTCGCCGGCCGA
>NC_041389.1:351305697-351388971 GCF_002162155.2 Triticum dicoccoides
CCGAGCTTTCCATAGAAGAATGCTCCCCACAGCTCGATTGTGGGGAGGATATCGAGGTAGCCCTCGCACACCGTGATGAAGGCGGAGAGCAACGTCACAGCGTTGGACATGAGGTGGTGGGGCTGAAGGCTATAGAAATTGAGGAAGGCGCAGAAGAAGTTGCTCGCAGGGAGGCCGAAGCCCCGCGGGAAATGCGAGCGGAAGACGACCCGCTCGCCTTCCTGCTGCGCCGGCAAGATTCCGTCTTCGGCGGCACCCGCGCCTTGACGAAGGCCGCGCTGGGCATACGGCGCGTGTCGCGGAGGAAAGCAATGTGATCCTCGATCACGATCGATCCATCCCAGTCGCCCATGGCTCCGGCTAGCGGCGCGGGGAGGAAAGACACGTCGGCGTCGAGCAACGGCGGCGGCGCTACGGCAGCAGCAGCAGCGGAGGCTAAGAGAAGAAGAAGAAGAGTGGGAGGGGGCGCACGAACTTTGCCGCACCTCTCCCCCCTCCCTACTTATAGCGCCCGGGCTATGTAGCCGAGGGGGCGGGACGTGGGGTCGTGGGATTAACTGCGCCCACATCCCCACGACGCCCCGTCTCCCGCGCGCATTCATCCCGTCGTGAATAGTCGCGGGGATGCCAACCGTCCCCTTCGGCGAAGAAATCCGCCCGGTTGACGAGGCTGGTAATGGCGGGCCTGGCCCGGAGTCATGTCCCGTCAAGGGCGTGGGATGGCAGGCTTGTCAGGCTGATGTGCGCTGCGTGGCGTGTCAGTGGCGGGCGGCTGCCAGGGGAAGCTTAACAGGCAGGCCACCTGTTTCCTGCCTTGGAGTTCAAAATCGACCACGTAGCTCCGCCTGGGAGAGGCCGGCTCGAGCGGCCGACTGGCCACCAGGCGGTCGACGTTTTCCCCGAGCACGGGGAGGGGGGATGCCGCCGAGACCTCACGGTCCCTCGACCACGACGCGTCACCGGCTTCGGGGGCTACTGTCGGAGTAATGGGCCACGGGTAGGCTCACCCGAGGCCCAAGATTTATCAAGACTTTGGGACAGCTCCGCCTAGCTGAGCCGCAAGCCGAAACTCCGCCCTCTGAGGCCGGCTGGCTCAGCGGCCGGCTGCCAAAGGGTGGGTGACCCAAGACTACGGTGCTCCGAGTGACCGGCACCTGACGGCCACCTTGCAGAGAGGGCGGCAACAGGCAGGCAGCCACCTCACAACCACGGGGCGGCCAAGCTCCCATCGGGAGTACAAGATGAAGTATGCCTACAGTAAAGCACATCGCCTCCCACGCTCGAGACGGGCGTGGCTACAGTGCTCCGTACAGACGGAGATCTCCGCACGATGGAGCACTGTGCCGTATCTACTCTGACGTTGCTCCTAGAACAAAGAGCCCTGTTCGCCATGACAGTCTGTCGGTACGGCCCGCCAGAGGCAGGCCCCATCGGACAGTGACCCCGAGGAAGACGGCGGAAGTTCGACCAGGCGGATTAGAGAGGGGCCGGCCCCCAGCAGGCGGCCGTCCCTTGCCCCGAGGCAAGCAAGCCATTAAGCTGACAAGACCAGGTGTGGCTACAGTGTCCTCCCACCAGGCGGTGGGACTGTAGCCACGCTAACGATGACCAAGCCCCCGTCACTCGGGATACGGCTACAGTGAACAGCCACCAACCAGTCGGCGGGGCCCACCAGGCGGAGGGCCCCAGCGGTCGGCGGAGAAGCCGGAGGCTGGAGACACTGACAGCGGGGCCCGACAGCCAGATAGATTACTATTGTACCCCTGGGGGTAGGCCTATATAAACCCCCCAGGCCACCCATGCAAAGGGTTCCCACTCTCATAGAACTAGCCAGTAACCTAGGGCAGAGAAGAACTAGCCTTGCCTCCTCCTTCCCCTAGACACAGCTCGAGGAGCACTTGTATCACTAGTGCCTTAGTGATCATGTGGAGACCCCGTAGAGCAGGAGTAGGGGTATTATCTCCACGGAGAGCCCTCAACCTGGGTAAAGTTCACCGGCGTACGTGTCTACGGCTCATCCCGCTTCCAGGCACCGGCGATGTTCTACTCTCTCCCACCATGATAAGCCATCCATTGGCATATGTCGCACCCAACCCTCGACAGAGACATACCCATAGGATTTTTGTATGCAGTTCTATAGGCCCATAATGCATCATCAAGTTTTTTGAACCAATTCTTTCTAGATCTATTCACAATCTTTTGCAAAATTAATTTGAGCTCTCTATTGCTCAACTCTACTTGACCACTAGACTGCGGGTGATAAGGAGATGCAATTCTATGATTGACATCATACTTAGCAAGCATCATACGGAAAGCACCATGAATAAAGTGTGAACCACCATCAGTCATAAGATATCTAGGGACTCCAACCCTCGAAAAAATAACTTCTTTAAGCATTTTAATAGAAGTGTTATGATCAGCACTACTAGTTGGAATAGCTTCTACCCACTTAGTAACGTAATCAACAACAACTAAAATATGTGTATAACCATTGGAGGCAGGAAAAGGTCCCATATAATCAAAGCCCCAAACATCAAACGGTTCAATAACAAGAGAATAATTCATAGGCATTTCTTGACGTCTACTGATGTTACCTATTCTTTGACATTCATCACAAGATACGACAAACTTACGAGCATCTTTGAAAAGAGTAGGCCAATAAAAACCAGATTGTAGTACCTTGTGTGAAGTTCTATCTCCAGCGTGGTGTCCTCCATAAGATTCAGAGTGACACTTGCGTAGGATTTGTTCCTATTCATGCTCAGGAACACAACGTCTAATAATACCATCTACTCCTTCTTTATAAAGGTGTGGATCATCCCAGAAGTAATGTCTTAAATCATAAAAGAACTTTTTATGTTGCTGGTATGTGAAACTAGGCGGTATATATTTAGCAACAATGTAATTAGCATAACCAGCATACCAAGGAGCAGTACGAGAAGCATTGACGACCGCTAATTGTTCATCAGGAAAGCTATCATTAATAGGCAATGGGTCATCAAGAACATTCTCTAACCTAGACAAGTTGTCTGCAACGGGGTTCTCAGCTCCCTTTCTATCAATAATATGTAAGTCAAATTCTTGGAGCAAGAGAACCCATCTAATGAGTCCAGGCTTAGCCTCTTTCTTTTCCATAAGATATTTAATAGCAGCATGATCAGGGTGAATAGTAACTTTCGAATCAACAGTATAAGGTCTAAACTTATCACATGCAAACACAACTGCTAAGAATTCTTTTTCAGTGGTAGCATAATTTCTCTGGGCAGTATCAAGAGTCTTGCTAGCATAATGGATAACAATCAATTTCTTATTGACTCTTTGCCCTAAAACAGCCCCTACAGCATAATCACTAGCATCACACATAATTTCAAAAGGTAAATTCCAATCAGGTGGCTGAAAAATAGGTGCAGTGATCAAAGCTTTCTTAAGTGTTTCAAATGCTTCTACACAATAATCATCAAAGACAAAAGGAATATCTTTTTGCAATAAGTTAGTTAGATGCCTAGAGATTTTAGAAAAGTCCTTAATGAACCTCCTATAAAAACCGGCATGACCAAGGAAACTTCTTATACCTTTTATGTCCTTGGGACATGGCATCTTTTCAATAGCATCAACATTGGCTTTATCAACTTCAATACCTCTCTCGGAGATCTTGTGCCCCAAGACAATGCCTTCATTAACCATAAAGTGACAATTTTCCCAATTCAGGACGAGACTAGTGTCTTCGCATCTCTGCAAAACTCGATCAAGGTTGCTCAAATAATCATCAAAAGAGGATCCATAGACGGAGAAGTCATCCATGAATACCTCAGAAATCTTTTCAAAAAAATCAGGAAATATAGCCATCATGCATCTTTGAAAGGTAGCAGGTGCATTGCATAAACCAAAAGGCATATGTCTATAAGCCAAAGTACCAAAAGGGCAAGTAAAAGTAGTTTTAGATTGATCCCCCGCTGATACAGGTATCGGAGAGAAACCAAAATAACCATCTAGAAAGCAAAAATGTGTGTGTTTGGATAGACTTTCTAGCATTTGATCAATAAAAGGTAAAGGGTAATGATCTTACTTAGTAGCTTCATTTAACTTATGGAAATCAATTACCTTCCTATAGCCTGTAATAATTCTTTGTGGGATCAATTCATCTTTATCATTAGGAACAACGGTAATACCTCCCTTTTTAGGGACACAATGGACAGGGCTTACCCATTCACTATCAGCAACGGGATAAATAATACCTGCCTCAAGGAGTTTTAGTATTTCCTTTCTTACCACTTCCTTCATTTTGGGATTTGATCGTCTTCGAGGATCTCTAACTGGTTTGGCATCTTTCTCCACTGAAATTTTGTGTTGACATAATGCGGGACTAATGCCCTTAAGATCATCCAGGGTATATCCAATAGCAGCTCGGTGCTTCTTCAGAGTTTTCAATAATCTTTCTTCTTCTTTCTCTGAAAGGTTAGCACTAATAATAATAGGATATATTTCTTTTTCATCAAGATAAGCATACTTAAGATTATCAGGTAATGGTTTGAGTTCAAACACGGGATCACCCTTGGGTGGAGGGGGATCCCCAAGAATTTCAACGGGAAGATTATGTTTCAGCATAGGTTCTTGTTTAAGGAACACTTCATCTATTTCTTCCCTTTCCTTCATAAACATATCATTTTCATGGTCTAGCAAATATTGTTCTAACGGATCAGTTGGAGGAACAACAATGGAAGCAAGACCAATAATTTCATCCTTACTAGATGGTTCCTTTTCACGATGTTGTCTGCTAAACTTGGCAAAATTAAACTCATGAGACATACCATCTATGCCAACAACGACAATATTCTTTTCACAATCAATCTTAGCACTAGCAGTATTCAAGAAGGGTCTACCAAAAATAATGGGACAAAAATCATCTTGTGGGGAACCAAGAACAAGAAAGTCAGCAGGGTATTTAATCTTCCCACACAAGACTTCAACATCTCTAACATCCCAATAGGTTTAATGGTGTCCCTATTGGCAAGCTTAATAGTAACATCAATATCTTCTAATTCAATAGGTGCAATATCGTGCATAATTTCTTTATAAAGATCATAAGGTATCGCATTAGCACTAGCACCCATATCACATAAGCCATGATAACAATGATCTCCTATTTTAACAGAAATAACAGGCGTGCCTACAACAGGTCTACGGGTCTTAGTATCGGGTCTAGCAATATTAGCAGTTTCACCCACGAAAGAGATAACATGCCCATCTAAGTCTTCATCCAAGAGATCTTTAATCATAGCAATACCAGGTTCAACATTAATTTGCTTAGGAGGTGTATAAGTCCTAGTATTACTCTTACGAACAACAGTCGAAGCTTTAACATGATCTTTTATCCTCACAGGAAAAGGAGGTATTTCAACATCAGCAGTAGGAATAATAGGATCACTATATGTAATAGTCTTCTCTTCGACTGTAATAGGTGCAACTACTTTCACTTCAACAGGAGGATTATATTTAAACCACTTCTCTTTAGGGAGATCAACATGAGTAGCAAAAGTTTCACAAAAAGTAGCTCCTATCTCAGAGTCAAGTCCATACTTAGAGCTAAATCCACGGAAAGCATCGGTATCCATAAAAGATTTAACACAATCAAAGTTAGGTGTCATACCTGACTCCTTACCATCGTCGGACCCCCAATCTTTAGAGCTGCGTTTAATTATTTCCCATAAGTCCCATTTGAAATCAATAGTCTTCAGCTTATAGAAACCAGCACAAGAAGTATCAAGCAAGTTGCGATTATCAAGAGAAGGCTGAGCATAAAAATTCTGAATAATCATTTCCCGAGAGAGCTCATGATTGGGGCATGAATACAACATTGACTTAAACCTCCCCCAAGCTTGAGCGATTCTTGCTCCTTCGCGAGGCCAAAAATTATATATGTAATTACGATCACGATGAACAAGATGCATAGGATAGAACTTCTGGTGAAATTCCAACTTCAATCGCTTATAATTCCAAGATCTCGTATCATCACATAGCCTATACCATGTCATTGCATCTCCCTTCAAAGATAAAGGGAAGACCTTCCTTTTGACAACATCATCGGGAATACCTGCAAGCTTAAATAATCCACAAACTTCATCCACAAAGATAAGGTGTAAGTCGGGATGCAATGTTCCGTCTCCTGCAAAAGGATTAGCTAGTAGTTTTTCTATCATACCCAAAGGAATCTCAAAGTGAATATTTTCATAAGGTTCAGTAGGTCGAGGAGCATCTCTTTGCTCTTCTGGTTGGGGTGAAGATACCCCAAACAAGCCCTTCAAAGGATTAGTTTCCATAGTGACAAGTAACAAAAATTTCAGCACACTAAATAAATGTTTCCTTACCAAGTTCCACTCACCGAAAGCGCTACACTCCCCGGCAACGGTGCCAGAAAAGAGTCTTGATGACCCACAAGTGTAGGGGATCTATCGTAGTCCTTTCGATAAGTAAGAGTGTCGAACCCAACGAGGAGCAGAAGGAAATGATAAGCGGTTTTCAGTAAGGTTTTCTCTGCAAGCACTGAAATAGTAGGTGATAGATAGTTTTGTGATAAGATAAATAGTAAAAAGCAAAAAGTAGATAAAGTAAATAAAGTGCAGCAAGGTGGCCCAATCCTTTATGTAGCAAAGGATAATCCTGGACAAATTCTAATAATGAGGAAGGAGCTCCCGAGGACACATTGGGAATTATCGTCAAGCTAGTTTTCATCATGTTCATAAGATTCACGTTCGATACTTTGATAATTTGATATGTGGGTGGACCGGCACTTGGGTACTGCCCTAACATGGACAAACATCCCACTTATGATTAACCCCTATTGCAAGCATCCGCAACTACAAAAAGGAGTATTAAGGTAAACCTAACCACAACATTAAACATATTGGTCCATATCAACCCCTAACGAAGCAACGCATAAACTAGGTTTTAAGCTTCTGTCACTCTAGCAACCCATCATCTACTTATTACTTCCATATGCCTTCCTCTAGGCCCAAATAATGGTGAAGTGTCATGTAGTCGACGTTCACATAACACCACTAGAGGAGAGACAACATACATCTCATCAAAATATTGAACGAATACCAAATTCACATGACTACTAATAGCAAGACTTCACCCATGTCCTCAGGAACAAACATAACTACTCACAAAGCATATTCATGTTCATAATCAGAGGGGTAATAATATGCATGAAGGATCTGAACATATGATCTTCCACCAAGTGAACCAAATATCATCAACTACAAGGAGTAATCAACACTACTAGCAACCCACAGGTACTAATTTGTGGTTTTGATACAAGATTGGATACAAGAGATGAACTAAGGTTTTGAGATGAGATGGTGCTGGTGAAGATGTTGACGGAGATTGACCCCCTCTCGATGAGAGGATCGTTGGTGATGACGTTGGTGATGATTTCCCCCTCCCGGAGGGAAGTGTCCCCGGCAGAACAGCTCCGCCAGAGCCCTAGATTGATTCCGCCAAGGTTCCGCCTCATGGCGGCGGAGTTTCATCCCGTAAGCTTGCCCACGATTTTTTTCCAGGGGAAAACCCTTCATATAGCAGAAGATGGATGCCGGAGGCACACCAGGGGGCCCAGGAGATAGGGGGTCGTGCCCTATAGGGGGGGTGGGGGCGCCCCCTGTCTCCTGGACAGGGTGTGGGGCCCCTGGCCTATTTCTTTCGCTCATAAATTTTTAATAAATCCAAAAAGTTTTTTCGTGGAGTTTCAGGACTTTTGGAGTTGTGCAGAATAGGTTTTCAACGTTTGCTCCTTTTCCAGCCAGAATTCCAGCTGCCGGCATTCCCCCTCTTCATGGTAAACCTTGTAAAATAAGAGAGAATAGCCATAAGTATTGAGATATAATTTGTAATAACAGCCCATAATGCAATAAATATTCATATAAAAGCATGATGCAAAATGGACGTATCGGTGGAGCACGGGTGCACCATCCCAGCGGGCTCGGCCGTCAAGTTCATCAAGGGCCTCGTGAGCCGCTTCGGGGTCCCCAACCGTATCATCACTGACAATGGCTCTCAGTTCACGAGCAACCTCTTCAAAACATATTGTGCTAAGCTTCGAACGCAGATATGCTATGCTTCAGTGGTGCAACCATGGAGTAACGACCAAGCCGAACGCGCCAACGCGGAGGTCCCGAGGGGCCTCAAGACGAGGAGATTCAAGAAGAATCTTGAGGCTTGCAGTAGGGGTTGGCTCGATGAGCTTCAGTCCGTGCTGTGGTCCATCTACACCACCGCGATTAAGCCCACCAGGGAGACCCCGTTCTTCCTTGTCTACGGGACTAAGGCTGTCCTCCCTCACGAGGTCAAACATCGCTCCCCGCGGGTCTTGGCGTTTGACGAGGCACGCCAGGACGCCTCACGGGGGATGGACCTCGTGCTAAGGGAGGACGGCCATTGCCAAGCCTCGCTCCATGCCGCAAGGTAAGATCAGGCTCTATGGCGGTATCACTGACATAACATCCACTCCAGGACCCTCGAGGTGGGTGACCTTGTCCTGAGATGGGTGCAGTCCAGGGAGGGGCATCACAAGCTCTCGCTTATGTGGGAGGGCTCGTTCAAGATCGCCCGTGTCTCCAGGCCTGGTGTCGCGCGCCTGGAGAGGCTGGATGGGATCCCCATCTAGAATGCCTGGAACATCCAGCACCTCCGGAACTTCTATTTGTGTCAGGCGAGCGCCATGCACCTCTCAAGTCTCCGCTCATGACACTCTCACATAATAATGAATGGGATTGTACACGCCCCAGAGTCTCCTGAGTGCTGCCCCTGAGCCTCACGGGGGCTCCCACCCACGTCTTAGTGGAAGCCCCATGCTCAGATCTAGAGGGAAAACCAAAAGACTAGAGTAGGTGCTGGATGCAACTGTTCTTTTGCTTGCTTTCTGTAGCTGGTTTGCCACTTATTGGAATGAAATTTGAAGTTCCCGCGTCTTTATTTGAAAAGGCTGGGAATTTTTCTCCTCGCGGCGTTCGCTCTTCCAAGTCTCGCTTTATGGAGAGTGGCAGTTGCCCGTCGCTCTTCCTTGCGCGTCTCGCGCATGGGGGCTGGTTACGGTGTGTATGTCTGGGCCTGCCCGCGAACAAACCTCACCAAAGCCTTGGTGTCCTAACCTTTGGCATCCTAATCCTCATGCGACGCTCTTAAACGAGCCAAGGGGCATGACGCCCTTCTGAGTCCACACCTCCTGGCCTCGTCGGGAATCGCGACCCGGCGTACCAGCGGTGATCATCCCTCGCTCGGGGGCTCGCGTGGGGCACGACGCCCTGTGGAACGCCTCTGGAGGCCCTATGGTTCATAAAAACCTTGTGGCCACCGGGTGCCTCCCGAGGCCTGAGAACCTTCGAATCCTCAAGAAGGAAACCCCTGGTAGGATCTCTTTGGAATGAGGGGCATGCAGGAGGTCGAAGCTCCAGTGAAGCACACCCTCGCGGCATGGGAGTCTACCGCAAGCACACTAAGCTAACTTATCCCAATCACAATGTGCAAGAACCCGTCAATTAGCAGCAATACGAATGCCAGGATGCAATATAAAAACATTAATATAACGGCGCGAGTGCCATGGTTCATTACATGCCTCGACGGGGCTTTCTACCTCTTGATGCAGGGTAAGAAAAAAAAGAGAAAGAAGCAAAATTTGCCTCGCGACTGTCGCGGCTCCTGAGACTCGGCTCCAGCGACGCCCGCGCTCATTCGGATTCCTCCTCCTGGTTCACCGGAGACAAATGGTGAGGTGGCTCGATGCCCTCCCTGGTCCGAGCTCGGCGGCGTGGCGGCTCATCGTAGTCGTCGTTTCTCGTACTCTACCCATAGGGGGAGCCGCCGCTGCTGGAAGCGTCATGACCGTCGCCAAGGGCGAGCTCACCCTCGAGGATGCCGGTGGTCCCTTGGCCGTTGTCGTTGGAGCAATGGGCGTCGTCATCGTCTTCTTCGCCGCCCTCGGAGCAACACCCCCGATGACCGCTGTTCTCCCCGAAGACCCTGACGTAGAGGGTTGCAGTGCTATCATTCCGGTAGTGGAGAGTACACCTCCCCTGCAGGCAGCGTGCGCGGCAAACGGCTTCCACCCGTGGTTCAGGAACATGTTGTCGGCGGGGGTGACCTCGACCTCCATCCACGAGTCCTTGATGCAGCAAGCATTGTCCTGCAGCCAGAGGCTGCCAGGTCCCACGGCCGGCAGCGCGCCCACGAAGAAGCATAGGAGCTGGAATCAGACGCCTGCAGGCCTCTCTGCCCACACCACGAACTCCAAGGATGTGTTGGCAAAATTGGATCGTCGACGCGGTGGTCGAATGTCTGCCACTTGCCTCCCTCCTTGGCCTCGGCCGCGACAGCTTCCAGCATGAGAGGGAGCCATCCCACGACTGCCAGAGGTGGAGGTAGCCTTCATGGGGGTGCGCTCACGCCCTCGGGGAGCCACTGCCGCCGTCGTGGTGTACTTGCAGGGATGGCCGCGACCCCTCTTGAGCAGTGCGAGCCTGGTCCCTCCTTGGGGGCCTTTCCCTTCTCGGCGGCCGAGAACCTCCTCACTGGTTCCATGGATGCTCTAGCAAGATGGCGGCATGATGAAGAAGAAGAAGGAGCGAGCAACAAGAATATGAAGATGGGCTGGGGGCTCCGCCCCTCCCCCATTTATAGATGAAGGAAGGCTAACCGCCAGCCTCCCGCTTTCAAAGCAATGATGGTCCCTCAGCATGCATCAGGCAGTTGCCGAGGCAACATGGAGAAGCGGAGACACCCACACCCCATCAAGCGCCACACGTCAGCCTGGCCTATAGGCGATTGGGGCCCGTGGCGCTTTGCCCTTGCCCTTTGGCTTTGCCTCGAAGCCAAGTCCGAGCGCGCCTTGGGCCCGAGGGCTAGTGTTGACGTTCTAGGAACCAGGGTACCCATACTTGCCTGCCTCCGGCCCATGGCATGGCTCCATCGATGGCCTGGTACGGCCCACCTCCAAGACTACCAAGACAAGACCCTCGTGAGGGGCCAAGCCTCGCGAGGCGGATGACACCAAGACTTCCTGAGGTAGCGGCCTCCCTAGGCGGCTTCCTGAGGAGCGGAGATTTCTATGCAGGTACCCAACCTCATGAGGAGGCAGTTTCCTATTTGGTTCTAAGGAGGCAAGGACAGGCGTCGATTCCGGAGGAATCTGGCAAAGGTTTCCATTCCAGTGCAACAAGACCAAGACCACCAGCATTGCAGGATGGTTGTCATCGCCGAGCCCACCGCTGCGTCACGACCAGAAGCTTTTCATGCGAAGACAACCTTTCGTCAGGATAAGATGTACTACTTGTCCCCTTTCAAATTGGCCACTGTGGAATCCCTTCCCGCCTACATTTTAGGGAGGAAGAGGACTGAGGCCACCATAAGTATAGGTTAGCCACCATCGTAGGGGGATCCTTTCCACCCTTACTAAAGCAGCACACGCGAGGTTGTTCATCCTTTGTACTAGTTCATCCTCAGCCCCTCATGAGGCCAATCCACCACAAAGCACAAGTAGGGTCATACACCACAAGGTGGCCCGAACCTGGGTAAACTGCTGCGTTCATCTTCTTCCTTGTTCGTGTGAATTGAGCTAGGCCATGGGGCGGCGGGGTGGTAGGTTCGATAGTCGAGTTCTTCGCACATGCCCCATAGTTCGAACCTTTCTTAGGTCTGCGGAGACCCAAATCCGACAAATCCTTCTCTCTGATTTTTTTTCTCCATGAATAGGTACTTATAGAGTTGGAACTAGGGTCGGAGGTGCTCCAGGGGGCCCACTGATGTCTGCTAGAACTACGTCGGTATTTCCCTCAGTGATGAGACCAAGGTTATCGAACCAGTAGGAGAACCTCCTCACACCACGTAAACAACACCTGCACACAAATAATAAATACTTGCAACCCGACGTGTTAAAGGGGTTGTCAATCCCTTCCGGGTACGGTGCCTCAAGATAGGCAAATAACGTGAGGTAAAAGTGGTAGATAGGATAAATAGATCACAGAACAAATAAATTGCAGCAAGGTATTTTTTATAATTGGTTTAATAGATCTGAATATGAATGCAAGGGAAAATAGATCGCAAAGGCAAATATGAGGA
Source organism: Triticum dicoccoides (assembly GCF_002162155.2). NCBI lineage: Eukaryota > Viridiplantae > Streptophyta > Magnoliopsida > Poales > Poaceae > Triticum > Triticum dicoccoides. Next base: position 351,317,809 of record NC_041389.1, read on the forward strand.
TAAGAGACCCGAGGGCCGTGGGTTTCACTAGTGGCTTCTCTCGAGAAAAATAGCAAACAGTGGGAAAACAATTACTGTTGGACAATTGATAGAACTTCAAATAATCATGACGATATCCAGGCAATGATCATTATATAGGCATCACGTTTAAGATTAGTAGACCGACTCCTGCCCGCATCTACTACTATTACCCACACATCGACCGCTATCCAGCATGCATCTAGTGTATTAAGTTCATGAGAAAATGGACCCGTAGGTCTACAAAGAACTACTCACGCATCATAGGAGAGGCACCAATGGAAGTGGTGAACCCCTTCATGATGGTGTATAGACTGGATCTGGTGGTTCTGGACTCTGTGGCGGCTAGAATTGATTTTCGTCGACTCCTCTAGGGTTTCTGGAATATTGTGGTATTTATAGAGCGAAGAGGCGGTTCAGGGGGCACCCGAGGTGGGCAGCACCCACCTGGGCGTGCCTGGGCCTCCTGGCGCGCCCTGGTGGGTGCTGCTCCCCTCGAGCAACCCCCCGGGTGCTTCCTTGGCCCATTGGCTTTCTTCTGGCCCCAAAAGTCCTCCAGGAGTTTCTTTGCGTTTGGACTCTGTTCGATATTGATTTCCTGTGATGCAAAAAACATGCAGAAAACAGCAACTGGCACTGGGCACTATGTCAATAGGTTAGTACCAAAAATTGATATAAAATGACTATAAAATGATTGTAAAACATCCAAGAATAATAATATAACAGCATGGAACTATCAAAAATTATAGATACATTGGAGACGTATAACCCACAAGCCTGCAGGGTGCGCCCCCAGGGCTTGTGATCTCCAGGTAGCCCCCCTCTAGTTGATTGTTGCGCCAATATTTTTATATCTTCCAAAAAGATTTTCCGTAAATTTTCAGGTTAATCTGAGAACTTTTTTTTCTACACAAAAATAACACCATGGCAGTTCTGCTGAAAATAACGTTAGTCCGGGTTTGTTCCATTCAAATCATGCAAGTTAGAGTCCAAAACAAGGGCAAAAGAGTTTGGAAAAGTAGATACGATGGAGACATATCAACTCCCCCAAGCTTAACCCATTGCTTGTCCTCAAGCAATTCAGTTTATAAACTGAAAGTGACAAAGAAAAACTTTTAAAAAGTCGGTTTGATCTTGTTGTTGTAAATATGTGTAGCCACTATCAGGTTTTCAACAAAGATTATGAACTAACCATATTCACAATAACATTTAGGTCTCACGTGTACTCATATCACTGGCATAATCAAATAGCAAGCAATAATAATAAATTTTAGATGACAACACTTTTTCAAAACAATCATGATATGATATGACAAAATGGTATCTCGCTAGCCCTTTCTGAGACCGCAAAACATAAATGCAGAGCACCCCTGAAGCTCAAGGACTGACTAGACATTATAATTCGTCGCAAAAGAGATCCAGTTACACTCATACTCAATATCAATTAATAACGAAACTTAAGAATGACAGTGGTGCTCTTTTTATAAGAGGATGATGACTCAACAATAAAAGTAAATAGATAGGCCCTTTGCTGAGGGGAGCAGGAATTTGCAGAGGTGCCACAGCTCGAGCTTTTAATACACAGATGAATATAATTTTGAGAGGTATGCTTTCATTGTTAACATAACAACCAAGAGATTTCACTATCTTCCATGCTAGATACATTATAGGCGGTTCCCAAACAAAATGGTAAATTTTTTACTCCCCCTCCACCAACAATCACACTCCACGGCTAACCGAATCCGCGTGTACTGTCGTGGATTTGTCACGGCAGATGCCCTAGTGAAAGGACTTAGGTGTGGAGCCATCACACTAGGTTATCTTAAAGGGGTTTAACGGGACAAAGGACATAAGGAATTTATCCAGGTTCGGCCCCTCTCAATGAGGTAAAAGCCTACATCCCGCTTCTAGTTGTATTGCTTGAGTTTCAATTACAAGGGAGCAATACACTTGACCTAGTTCTCGATTACTTGTTTCTTGAGTTAACCCGCCGCTGGGTCTCACCTTCATATACATAGGCAGAGACCCGGAGGCTTACAGAGTTCCGGAGACCTCACACAATGTGACCGGCTCGGTTTCTAACTAGTCATGCCTTACAGAGCAAGTCCTCCTACGGCGGTTCACAAGCCCTAGGCCTTGGGCCTTTAGCAAGCCTGCCTCTATGAGCTGCTGTCTTCATGCCTCTTCCTGGGCCTTCTTCATCTTAAGTCACCAATGGTATAACCCGGCCCCTCCTATGTGGGTCATACCTCAAAGTTATATCCCCAACATTAGGCCCCAGGTTGATTTGAACTTGTTCATATCAATCTCCACTGTCTAACTTAGCAGAATGTATCACTATCAATTCCTTATCAATCGGTTATAACCCACCATGATGTCCCATAGTAGAACTCTTGTAACCCACCATGACATTATGTGCATTAACTTCGCACAAGGCCTAGGATATCTCAACAGATCTTTATCTTAATGGGCTTCCCGAAAATCAAGGCGCCCGCATTGCTAGCATAATCATTCCGCCTCCTCGATTTTTGCACATGCCACTTTATCACCCCCTTATAAATTGGGATAGGGGGTCTTCCTCTTCATATTTACCCCGGCCTCTGCCTCTTCTTCTTCCTCGCGATGTCTGACGCCTCCGGAGCTCCGCTGCTGCCGTCGACCTTCTTCAACAACTCCGACCCAGGCCGCTGCATCAACCTAATCGTGTCCAGAGAACGACAACACTCCTCCGCTGATCATCTGCCTTTGTAAGTACTCATGTTTCTCTATTTCCCATCTGCATTAGGGTTTCCTCTATACGTCAGCATTCATCGGTGTTCATCGTGGTTTTCTCCTGCCAACGCTTGGTTCAATCTGATATGTAGTACAAAGTTGGTGCGATAGTAGTTTTAGCGTCTGTTTCCAATTGTAGATGCACCCTGTCTCCCTGAGATTCAAACCCAGTTCATACGTTCTTCCACTTTCATACTTAGGTTTAGCAATTATTTCCTTTTTCTGAACCTGCTGTAGATCCAATATTATATAACAGATCCGTGGAATCTGTTTGTGTAACACTTAGTGAAAATTTCTTCAGATCCGTAAATCCCGGCTTAAATACCAATGTAGGGGCAGCTCAAAAATATTACTTTACAATCCGCCGAACACCAGCCGACTTATTCATGAAATACTCAAATCAGCTGCATCCTTCTGATGTTAATATCACCCAACTGCGCTTTTGTTTATTTGTTCATACTATTTCTTTTCTCATAATAACCTGTTCGTATAAGAACCAAACCTGTATAGTATATTTACCTTCTTATAAGCATCGGGCGGCTTATTATCTCAAATTTGACCCGCCATTATTCCCCTTTTAGGCTTTTCACGATAAAATGACTAAGACAGTCACCTCATGCGATTGGGTCACCTCCACTGTGACGGAACAAGCTCTGAGCAAATATGTTCAAGTGGGCGTATTGTCATCCAAAGAAATCATCCACTAGCACGCTCCAGGGACAGAAACAAGACCTGGCCCAAAGGATAGCGAAGTCGTGGTTTTCGCTGATCATATGAGCCGGGGTTGCTCTCCACCCGGCTCGAAGTTCTTCCGCGACGTTCTGAATTTTTATCAACTTCATCCACAAGACATCGGGCCCAATTCCATCTCCAACATTTGCAATTTCCAAGTCTTTTGCGAAGTATACCTTTAGGAGGAGCCATCTATTAACCTTTTTAGAGAATTTTACTATTTGAACCGCCAAACAGAGATGACCGACGAACCCAGTCTTGAGCTTGGCATGATTTCTATCCAAAGACGCAGAGATATTGTCTTTCCTGTGGCCACGCTTACCAGTCAACCCAAAGACTGGAATCAAACTTGGTTCTATTGCCAAGACACCTCTCCGGCAGGTGAAAACCCTCTACCGGGTTTCCGCGACCGCCGGCTTAACTGAAGACATCTGCTTCCGGACCGGATCAGTGCTGCTGAGTGGGCCAAATATGCATCCACATTTAGCAAAGTAAGAGCTTTAATGGCCAACGACTTAACTAGCATCGATTTCGTCCAATGTTGGGTTGCCTGGAGGATCATGCCTTTCAGCCGCCGCCCCGGCTTAATGTGCGAATATACTGGCGACACCAAGGATCCACAACATCACTGCCAAATACGTCTGAATGATAAAGAGATCAATGAGATGACCAAAATGTTGCTCAATGAGAGCTTAGAGAGTTGTGGCAAGACAGGGCTGAACCCCTTGCACCCTTAACACGGCTCTGGCTGTAAGTATTTCAAACTCATACTTATCTTATTCTTCCTTCTCATATGTTGCCTTCTTACTATTACTCGCTTTCCTTAGGCCGATGATCCTTTCTAGAATAAGAAACTTCAGGATAAGCCAGCCAAAATGGCCAGGGCAAAGAACAAGGCTCCCAAGAAACCCGCCAAGAAGAAAACAAACACAACAGAGCTATTTGCACTGAACGATGATGACTCGGAGGTAGAACTTGACTCCCTTGCCTCCTTTTTTGTTTATCTTATTGACACTGATTGCTATCAGGATGACACAATGGCCAGCCACGCAGACGGTGAAGAGGTAACTATCCTTTCCTCCGACTCAGAGCCTTTGCCAAGAGAGAAGGTACAACAAGCGAGCCGAAAAGTAAGGTTTTCTCACCCTTTAGCTTACTTGGATCCAAACTGTTTTTTGAAGAAACAACATCATGAAGCTCGACGCACAACCCGGAACAGCGGCTGTGGAAATCTTTCCTCTGGTTTACCCAATACACCAACTCCTCGAAAATGCTAGAATGAGGTGCCACAGCCTTCAACCCTCTCCTTTCCTAAAGCGGGTCTTATTCGTCAATCACTTAATTCATCTGGCTCAAATTATTAGGGAACTTCTCATTCATCCTCTGGCAACTCGACGGGGACTCAAATTCCTCTCCTCAAAGTCGCTCCTATGTGAGAACATTTGACCTCTTTGTTTTCTTTTTAGCACCTTACAAGTTGATATACTAACATCATCATATGTCTTGCTTTCAGCGGTGTATCTAAACCCAGCAAAAAAAATGAAGATGAATAAACCGACCGAAGATCCTATGGTTGCTGAGCCAGAAAAGCACAATATATATGAAGCCTCCCATAAGACCCCTGAAGCTGCTACTGATGACCCGCCACCAGAAACTTATAAGGTCATGATGGATCAAATGGATGTTGACCCATCCAGCACTGAGCCGCCCAGTCCCATTAGACTTGCTGAAGAGCCTCCTTCGCAACAAACCACTAAGGATGTTATCATCACTGGTACCGGGTTATACTAAACCTGGGAACCCTAAGATTCTGGCCAAGCACTCCGCCAAAGAAGAGTTAATTGAGAAGGGCAAAGCCAAATTTGATATTGCAAATTACTCACACTTGGGCATCAGCGAATTGTACTCTGGTTATCTGAGCAAACTGCATACTGGTCATGACCTGGAGGCAAATCTGGTCAAGAAATTGTGCCAAAAATACGAGGTATGAACATCTATATCCTTTGTATATATAGCCATCCAGCCCCCAAGTCTTATCCATAGGAAAAGGTATACTTGAGTAGGGTTAAGACTTGTCCATATGTTTATGCAATGCTAAAGTCATAGCCCTCATGGGCCGGCTTATCTTGATAAAGATGAGCCAGATTATTTCCATTATATAAAAGAAATTCAGACCATAGCCCTCTTGGGCCGACTTATCTTGAAACAGATGAGCCGGATCAAAATATGAATGTTTAAAAAGAACTTTCGCACATATTAGCCCCCAAGTGTCAAGTGCTTTGCTTGCAACGTGCTTGAGACTTGTTTGTAAATTGTGTCCTGAAAAATATGTTTATAACTTGTTCAACTCTTTACTTGCAGGATGCTTTGACTCAGGTTGAGTCCTAGGTGGTCAATTTAAAGACCAGACTTGAACAGCAAGAGGTCGACACACAGAAGCTCAGTCCTAGCTTAAACTTAGTCTTGAAGAGAGCAAGAAGCTCAAAACTGGATTTTCCACAGAAAGATCCGCCTGAGATAAGGACAAAGAGACCTTGGTTCAAAGAACAGAGACTACCAAATCTTCTTTGAAGGAGACTTCTATAGAATTGACCGGCTTAAAATGCCACATATCCCAGATGACAACTTCTATCTTTGGTAAGTAACTAAAGATGTTTCGACCACTTCCAATTTTTAACCTAAATCCGCTCGGCGACTTGTGCACCTATTCAACAGGCCCCAGAAGCTCCAACCTTGGACAAGATATGTTGGTGAAGCTGAAGGCGGTTTACACGCTGATGGAACAACTGCACACAGGCACACAACGATCCCTAGTGGTCATCTCGCATAATAAACAGCCACCTTCACTCATCAAGGATGTATTGGACAAGTTATATGCCCAAGAGAATTGAAGAGATCAAGCGATCCGCAGCTCGAGCCAGCGCCATCACTACTTTGAGCCGAGCCAAAGCATGGCACACAAAGTTAGACCCGGAGGAGATGGCAACTGGATGTCCGAGTTATAAAGAAGAAGGGTCTCCTGTCAATGCCGGTGATTTTACCAAATGCGTCAAAGAGATGCGCCCTCTGGCAAGCAAATTGGCCGAGGAGACAGATTTGTCGAAGTATCGGGCGGCTTATACAAAGGAGAACGAAAAAGTGAAAGCGCCGGCTTATGAGATTGTAGAGCTCATTCCTCTAATACGTAAGCACACTTTTGCTCCCGATGTCAATCCGGCCAACCTTATCGACGGTGAAGCTGTGTTTCAATCTTTAACGGGCATGGACTAGACATCATCTGACTTCCAGACGATGGAGGAAGAAGAAGAAGAACAGGTGCAGGATAACCCAGAGTCTTCAACTCGACAAGACTAGAACAATTAATTCAAGGGGCGACTCTTCAGACTGCAGCATGACGTTTCTCTTTTGAAAACCTCTTAATCATTTGGGATTTTGAAAGCCTTGTAATAAGCTAGTTGAAACAATGATCTGTCATGCCATTGTGCATGTTTAGCCTTAAAACTACTGATGAAAGTTTTATGCACTACTGATGAGCTTGCAAGGAATATCATATTGTTTTTCAATGTTCCTGCACACATGGTAAACAACATACACTGTGGCGGTTTACGCCAGGGCGGGTCATAATTTCCAATATAATATGTTCTGGCGACTTAAAGTCTATAACCAGGCCAGGTTAGAAAAACCCGAAATATTTATTCAAATATGAAGTCATACCTGTTGACTGATATCAAAATGATGCTGCGATGATTATAATTCAGCATGGGTATTAACCCGTAAATATGAAAAATCATCACTTGAATTTATTCAAGACAAATCATCCTGGCGACTTAAAGTCTGCTTATTAGGGTGGGTTGTTAACCCAACATGCTCAACTATGAGTCATCCAGCCAAGGCTACATGGCCTGAATTTTGAAAACCATATATTCATATGAAAAAAAAATATGAACCCAAAAATCATCAAAAAAATATAAATTCAGAAAACAAGGCTTTCATAGGTCGCCAAGCCTAAAACTTCAAGTGCTTTCATGGGCCGCACAACCACCGAGTTATTTCCAGCAAACCTGTAAGCCGGCCCTCACATGACAAACCGTCGGTTTAACTTTAATGAGTTCAGGGTCTTATTTAAAAGATTGACTGTCAAGAACACGGCGGGTCATTCCAGGATTACCTGGGCGGAGTAACCATGATATACAGGTCGGTAACCCGAAATTTGGTGTTTACACCTGGCTAGGAAGCCAATCAAGAGGGTAAGCATAGCTATGCTCATTGAGCAGGAAGCCCCCAAGTGACCAATATAACTGGCTAGGAAGCCGATCAAGAGGGTAAGCATAGCTATGTTCGTTGAACAGGAAGCCCCCAAGTGACCAATAAGAGTGGCTAGGAAGCCGATCAAGAGGTTAAGCATAGCTATGTTCATTGAACAGGAAGCCCCCAAGTGACCTTATGAAAAAATAATAAACACTCGTATATTTACAAATGAAATGACATAGGGCCCTGAATTATCAGGGATGCCGACTTTATTGTATTGATCATAATTATAAATTTATGAAAGTATGTACAACACAAGAGCTGGTGATTCAAGTGTAATAAGGCCGAAGATGAGCAATGTTCCAAGGCCGGCGGGTCTCCTCCTCCGATGTGCGTGAGTCCTTGTGGTCTCGAATATTAATGAGGTGGTATGACTCGTTGTTCAGGATTTTGCTGACCACAAAAGGTCCTTCCCAAGGAGAGGATAACTTGTGCATATCTACCTAATCTTGGATGAGCCAGAGCACCAAGTCACCTTCTTGAAAGGTCTGGGTTTTAACCGAGCAACTATGATAACGACACAGATCTTGCTGGTGTATCACTGAACGAGCCGCTGCAAGGTCACACTCCTCATCTAATATATCAAGAGCATCCTGATGAGCTTTTTCATTGACAGCTTCAACATAAGGTGACACCCGGGGCAAGTCATGATGGATATCACTTCGAAGAACTACCTCTGCACCATAGACCATGAAGAAGGGTGTGTAATCAGTTGATCTGTTGGGGGTGGTATTGATAATCCAAAGCACTAAGGGTAATTCCTCAACCCAACAACCCGGCGTCCTCTGCAAAGGGACCATAAGCTGGGGCTTTATTCCTCTCAAGATTTCTTGATTATCCCTTTCAGCTTGACTTGGATCGAAAGTATGTCTAGAGGGGGGTGATTAGACTACTTGACCAAATAAAATCTAGCCTTTTCCCAATTTTAGTTCTTGGCAGATTTTAGCAACTTAGCACAAGTCAAGCAATCAACCTACACATGCAATTCTAATAGTATAGCAGTGGAATGTAAAACAATTGCATATGAAGATAAAGGGAGGAGTTTGAGGAAGCAAACGCAATGTTGACACAGAGATTTTTTATCCGTGGTTCTGATAGGTGGTGCTATCATACATCCACGTTGATGGAGACTTCAACCCACGAAGGGTAACGGTTGCACGAGTCCACGAAGGGCTCCACCCACGAAGGGTCCACGAAGAAGCAACCTTGTCTATCCCACCATGGCCGTCGCCCACGAAGGACTTGCCTCACTCGGGTAGATCTTCACGAAGCAGGCGATCTCCTTACCTTTACAAACTTCTTGGTTCAACTCCACAATCTTGACAGAGGCTCCCAAGTGACACCTAGACAATCTAGGAGACACCACTCTCCAAGAGGTAACAAATGGTGTGTTGATGATGAACTCCTTGCTCTTGTGCTTCAAATGATAGTCTCCCCAACACTCAACTCTCTCTCATAGGATTGGATTTGGTGGAAAGATGATTTGACTGGAAAGCAACATGGGGAAGGCTAGAGATGAAGATTTATGTGGTTGGAATGGAATATCTTGACCTCAACACAAGTGTAGGTGGTTCTCTCTCAGAAAATGTATGTTGGAAGTGTAGGCATGTTCTGATGGCTCTCTCTATGAATGAAGAGTGGGTGGAGGGGTATATATAGCCTCCACACAAAATGTAACCATTACACACAATTCACCAAACTTGGTGGGACCGAATCATGAAACTCGGTCAGACCAATTTAGTTCATAATGTGACCGTTAGGCATTTCGGTGGGACGGACATGTCAACTCGGTGGGACCGATATTGTTAGGGTTAGGGCATAAAGTAATCTCGATGAGACCGATCACAGAAACTCGGTGAGACCGATTTTGGTAATAGACAGAGAGAGAGTTGGTCAGGCAAACTCGGTGGGACCGATTCGCTCATCTCGGTTGGACCGAAACGTTATGAAAAGGAAACAAAGAGTTTGCATTGCAATCTCGGTGGGACCGATTGCTCATCTCGGTTTGACCGAAATGTTACGAAGGGAAACAGAGAGATTACAATCCCATCTCAGTGAGACCGAGATCCCTATCGGTGAGACCGAAAAGACTAGGGTTTCTGGCAGTGGCTATGTCAACTGAACTCGGTGGCGCCGGATAGAAAGTTTCGGTGGGGCCGAGTTTGACTTTTGGTTTGGGACATATGTGGATGTGAGAAAGTAGTTGAGGGTTTTGGGAGCATATCACTAAGCACTTTGAGCAAGAAACTCATTAAGCGACACCTAACCCCGATAGTATTGGCTTTTCCTATGGACTCAATGTGATCTTGGATCACTAAAATGAAAAATGTAGAGTCTTGTGCTTTGAGCTTGAGCCAATCCTTTTGACCTTAGCATTTTGAGTGGTACATGTTTCCCATCCATGCCATGCCAAACATTGAGCTTTCCTGAAATATTTATCTTGAAATAGCATTAGCTCAATGAGCTATATGTTGTTTGGAATTACCAAAACCACCCAGGGATAGTTGCACTTTCAGGTGAGCCACTGACGAGACATCAAGACGAATATGCTCTTGTTAACAGAACTCTTTCATAGCACCTTTAGAAAGATTAGTACCATTATCAGTTATGATTCTGTGAGGGTAGCCAAAACGGAAGCTCACCTTCTTAATGAACTGAACCGTCGTGGCCGCATCACACTTGCTGACCGGCTCTGCCTCAACCCACTTAGTAAAATTGTCAACCGCCACCAAGAGGTGGGTCTTTTTGTCCTTGGATCTCTTGAAAGGTCCAACCATATCCAGGCCCCAGACTGCAAACGGCTAAGTAATTGGAATCATCCTCAATTCTTGAGCCGGCACATGAGTTCGTCTAGAAAATTTCTGACAGCCATCACACTTGCTAACCAGATATTCTGCATCAGCATGACCCGTCAACCAATAAAACCCATGATGAAAAGCTTTAGCCACAAGAGGTTTAGAGCCGGCGTGATGGCCACAATCTCCTTCATGAATATCCCTTAAGATCTCACGACCCTCTTCAGGAGAAACACAACGTTGGAACACACGTGTGACACTGCATCGGTGCAACTCGCCATTGACAATAGTCATCGACTTAGACCGCCAAGTTATTTTCCTGGCCAAAGTTTCATCCTCAGGTAATTCTCCTTGGGTCATATAAGCCAGGTAAGGAACTATCCAATCAGGAATAGCATGAAGGGCCGCCACCAACTGTGCCTCTGGGTCAGGGATTGCAAGATCCTCCTCTGTTGGCAGCTTGACTGAAGGATTATGCAATATATCAAGAAAAAAATTGGGTGGCACCGGCTTACGCTGAGACCCTAGCCGACTTAAAGCATCGGCCCCCTCATTCTTTCTATGATCAACATGTTCCACTTGATAACCTTTGAAATGACCAGCAATACTGTCAACCGCCCAACGATAAGCCGCCATGAGCGGGTCCTTGGAATTCCAAGTTCCTGAGACTTGTTGAGCCACCAAATATGAGTCTCCAAAGCACCTGACCCGGCTTAGGTTCATCTCTTTGCCCATCTGAAGACCATGGAGCAGGGCCTCATACTCAGCTGCATTGGTAGTACAAGGAAACATCAGCCTTAAAACATAGCAAAATTTGTCACCTCGCGCGGAAGTCAAAATAACTCCAGCCCCCGAGCCTTCCAACTTCCTGGACCCACCAAAATGAATAGTCCAATATGTATTATCAGGCTTCTCCTCAGGCATCTACAATTCTTTCCAGTCATTGATGAAATCCACAAGAGCCTGAGACTTGATAGTTGTTCGAGGCATATATTTCAACCCATGGGTGTGGGCGTTCTGGGAACCAGGGTACCCAGACTTGCCTGCCTGCGGCCCACGATGTGGCTCCAGCAGTGTCCTAGTATGGACCACCTTTATCATCAACAACACAAGACCCTCGTGAGGGGCCAAGCCTTGCGAGGCGGATGACGCCAAGACCTCCGAAAGGAGCGGCCTCCTAGGCTGGCTCCTGAGGAGCGGAGATTTCTATGCAAGCACCCACCTCATGAGGACCAAGTGACGCAAGCCATGACGACCAAGGCCAGATGGGCGCCAGCGGGCGTAGTACCACAGGTTTCCTCTTTGGTGCTAAAGAGGCAAGCGCGGGCGCTGAGTCCCGAGGAATCAACCAAAAGTTTCCATTGTCGTGCTACAAGACCAAGACCGCCAGGACGGTAGGACAGAGGTCATCGCCAAGCCCACCACGGCGTCATGATCAGAACGTTTGCAGGCGAAGACCACCTTTCATCAGGATAAGATGTACTTCTTGTCCCCTTTAAAATTGGCTGTTGTGTTATCCCTTCCCGCCTTCGTTTTGGGGGAAGAGGACCAAGGCCACTATAAATATAGGTTAGCCACCACCGTAGAAGGGGGGATCCTTCAGACCACCCGAAGCCTCACTAGCTCGCACAAACACAAGAGCAGACCTCCTGAGGTTGTTCTCCCTCTGTACCAGTTCATCCTCAGCCCACCTCGAGGCCAATCCACCACAAAGTAGGAGTAGGATTTTACACCACAAGGTGGACCGAACCTGGGTAAACTGCGGCATCTCTTTCCTTTCCCGTTCATCGAGCTACGCGGTGAGGGCGACGAGTTGGCGGACTGGGGAGATTGAGTTCTTCGCACGTACCCTAGAGTTCAAACCTTTCTTGGGTCTGCGGAGCCCTGAATCCGACAATGGGGTCCAATCTCAATGGCCCACTTAGCCACGCAGCTTGTGGATTCTTTGTTTTGAATAATATCCCTAAGGGAGCAGAGTTGGCCACAATAATAGGATGACGAAGGAAATAATGCTTCAATTTGCGACTGGCCATGAACACCCCATAGACTAGCTTCTGCCAATGTGGGTACCTCTGTTTAGACTCAATTAAGACCTCACTGACATAATAAGCCGGCCTTTGAACCGGATATTCCTTACCCATTTCCTTCCTTTCCACTACAACTGCCACACCGACGGCTCTGTTGTTAGTAGCCACATATAAGAGCAAAGGCTCCTTCTCAATAGGAGCTGTAGGAACCGGCGGCTCTGCCAACTATTTTTAGGCGCCTCAAACACCTCATTAGCAGCATCACTCCAGACAAAATGGTTCGTTTTCTTCATCATCTGGTACATGGAATAGCCTTTTCTCCCAGGCGGCTTATAAACCGTCTTAACGCCGCAATATGACCCGCCAAATGCTGGACATCATTAATGCATGCTGGCTTAGCGAATGAAGTGATAGCCTTGATATTCTCTGGGTTAGCTTCAATACCTCTCTTAGAAACTAGAAAACCCAAGAGCTTGCCCGCAGGCACACCAAAGACACATTTGGCCGGGTTAAGCATCATCTTGTAGACCCGAAGGTTATAAAAGGTCTCCTTAAAATCATCTAGCAAGGTTTCCTTCTTTCTGGACTTCACAACAATATCACCCACATAAGCATGAACATTGCGTCCTATCTAGTTGTGAAGGCAATTTTGAACACAAAGCTGATAAGTCGCATGGACACTCTTGAGCCCAAAAGGCATAGATACATAGCAGAAGGCTAGAAAAGATGTGATGAAAGATGTTTTCTCCTGATCTTTAACTGCCATCTTGATCTGATGATAACCAGAATAAGCATCAAAAGCTCAAACACTCACAACCCGCCATAGCATCAATGATCTGATCAATACGGGGAAGAGCAAAAGGATCAGCTGGGCAAGCCTTGTTAAGGTCTGTGTAGTCCACACACACATATGCCAGGTGCCATTTTTCTTAAGTACCAGCACCGGATTAGCCAACCACCCGGGATGAAAGACTTCAGCAATGAACCCCGCCGCTAAGAGCCGGGCCACTTCTTGTCTGATGGCCTTGCGCCTCTCCTCATCAAAACGACGAAGAAATTGCTTGACCGGCTTAAACTTATGATCAATATTAACGATGTCTAAAGGCTTCCATGCAAAGATGTCCCGGTTCTCATGGATGAACTCGATGAGCGCGCTTTCCTATTTTGGATCCATATTGGCACTAATAACGAACTGCTGAGATGAGTTGCGAGGGGGTGAAGTCAATCTGTTTAGTGTCATCCACTGACTTAAATTTCAGCAATGGGTTATGCTCCATGGTAGGTTTCTTCAAGGGGGGTCATATCTGCCGAGTCGACATTATCCTTGTAAAACTTTAGTTCTTCTGTAGCACAGGTAGACTCAGCATAAGCAACTTCGCCTTCTTCACATTCAAGAGCTATCTTCCTGCTACCATGGACTGTGATGGTACCCTTATGACCCGGCATCTTGAGTTGCAGATACGCATAACAAGGTTGTGCCATAAATTTTGCGTAAGCCGACCGCCCAAACAAAGCATGATAAGGGCACTTTTCATCTTTACCACCTCAAACCATAATGTTTCCACCCTGTAATCATAATCATCACAAAACGCCACTTCTAGGGTGATTTTACCAACTGGGTAGGCCAACTTACCAGGAACCACCCGGTGAGAAACTATGGAGGATGGCTTAAGGGCTTTATCAGTCAAATTCATACGGCAAAAAGTATCAGCATAAAGGATATTGATGCTGCTGCCTCCATCCATAAGCACCTTAATGAATTTCTAACCCCCAACCTGAGGGGCTACCACCAACGCCAGCTAACCTAGGTTGTCAACCCGGGGTGGATGATCCTCACGGCTCCATATGATTGGCTACTCAGACCATCACAAATATTGAGGTACCACCGGCTCAACTATATTGATCGCACGCTTGTGGACCTTTTGATCACGCTTGCAAAAATTTGTAGTAAACACATGATACTCGCCCCCGTTGAGTTGTTTAGGATTATACTAATACCCTGACTGCTGCTGCTGGTTACCCTGACCATGCTGCTGATTGTAGCCACCTTGATTACCTTGACCTTGAAATCCGAAGTTTAAGCCGCCACCTCCAAAGCCGGGCCCTTGAGAGCCGGATCCTGACATGCCATGTGGGCCATTATTGTCTTACTGGTCCTTCTGAAGGCCGGAGCTCTTATATTCCTTCATGATGAAACAATCTTTCCACATGTGCGTTGACGGCCTATCCGCACAACTGTGCTTTGGGCAGGGCTGGTTCAACATCGCCTCAAGGTTAAACCTTGGGCCTCCAACCCGTGGTTGTGGCCTCCCCTTAAGACGTTGATTGATATCCTGCGTATTGGCGTTGGCCACAAAATCTGACCCGCCGTCAGTTTGCTTGTGTGTACCATTGTTACCTTGATTTTCCCCCTCATGTTTTCTTGATGTCCTTTTCCGTTGTCGTTCTTCTTCCACTTGTTGGACCTCTCCTCATATGGCCCTGGGTCTTTAGTTTTATCAGATTCGACGTATTTGGTGAGAGCCACCATGAGCTCTCCCATGTCATTGAAGTGACGCTTAAGCCGTCCTAACTTCTGTTTGAGGGGAATGCATCGACAATTTTTCTCCAAAATCAGGACAGCAGAACCGGTGTTGATGCTATCTGACAAGTGGATAATAGCCAAGACCTGGCGCACCTAGTGGTTGGTTGACTCGTCCTCGCGGTAGACACAAGCGTCCAGGTCGATGATCGACAGTGGATGTTTGCACGTGTCTTCGAAATTCTGAATAAAACACGCTTTCAACTCTGCCCATGAATTGAAAAAATTGGGGGGCAATCCCTTCAACCAGGTTCGAGACGGCCTATCTCACATCATGGTGATGTATTTGACGCACACATCATCATTGATGTCTAACATCTCCATAGCTAGCTCACAGCTCTCAATCCAAGCCTTAGGAGGTTGATCAGCTATGCAATTGGCCACCTTTCAAGGACCCTTGAAATCCTTCGGCAAACGCTCATTGCGGAGAGCCGGCGCTAAACACGGCACACCCACTGTCCTGGAATTCATCCCGGCTTCTACAAACGTTGACGGGTTATGCTGAAGCTATTGCTGAGCTACCAACTGAGCCGCTAGCTCTGCCTCTCGATGTGACCTGGCCTGATCCATCAGGGCTAGAGCATTGTTATCAATATGTGGCGGGTCATGCCCATGGGGCGGGTTACGGTGTCGTTCACTGCTAGAAACTGCCGGTGGTTCAACACACCGGCTATAACTTTGGCTGGGCCGTGGACTTGAATGAATCCACTCGCGGCTATATGAGTAAGCTGCCTGCTGAGCTACCAATTTCTAAAGAAGCTCCAACGCCTTCCGGGCCTCAACCACTGTGGGAGATTCACCTTGGATTGGGAGAACCGCTAGCTGCGAAGCCACGGCAATCATATTATCAAAGGCTTAGAATAATGACCCAGCGGTGTTAACACCTGCTGAGGCAGGGTTAAGTTCAGATGAGGCGGGTTTGCTACGCGCGGTTGAACCGTTGCCCTGACCACGGGAACCTCGACTGCTCGGGTCACCTCAGGCGGGTTACTTGGGCCTGCTCCAGGTGTATTGAGGAGATTCCTTGCATCAAACTCCAAATGTAGACGGCTCTGGTGCCTCCTGCAAAGAACAACATTTGAGGCATTCTAATCCAAGCTTAACCGAAAGTTTTCTGCTTGAATCTGTTGTGACTCAGCATCCGAGGTGGCTCGCTCTGTTGCCATCCTAGCATTCTCAGCATTAAGCTTCTCCTTGGCCTGAGCTATCTCATCTCGTAGTTTTGCAACATCTACCTTATGATATGCTTGAGTCGCCGGGGTTACCTCTGTAGCTAATAGAGTTGCCAAACCATCCAAGAGCTCGGATAAGACCTGAGCCGGCGGGCGCACAGAGCTGCTCACGCCAGTGGTTGCAGCAGATGTTGAACTAGCGGTCATTGTCGCGGCCGTTGATGAATTCAACATCTGTTGCGTGCCAGCCATGAAAATAGCAGCCCTGCTCGATGGCTCATAGGAATCCGGAATACTGTCGCCATTGGAACGACCCCCAAGCCCGCCATCTTGCAGTCGATAAATTGATTCGGTTTCGCAGGTTGAAGACTCATCACCTGAATAGATGGTCGTCTCTCCACCAGACATAGATCCTTCCTCAAGATTTGCGCCATGAATAAAACCAACGAAAGCATGCTTCACGGCGGGTTGAACCTTGGTGGGTCATGGCACCGACCTGTCTCGATGATGTCGGTGCAGACATCTGGCTCAGACTCCAGCTCGCCGATCTTGCCGATGAAGACGTGAATTCCGCCGAAGGGGACCCAGTACCCGTACTCGATTGAGTCGGCCTCGGGACCCCAGCCTGAATCTTCGATGTAGATCTTGTCGCGGTGTCTCTTGGTCATCCGGCCCATGGCGTATCCCTTGATCCCTGAGAAGCTACCCTTCAAGAACTTGAAACCACCGTGCTTTGGCCCCACGGTGGGCGCCAACTACCGTGGATTTTTCATGGCAAATGCCCTAGTGAAAGGACTTAGGTGTGGAGCCATCGCACTAGGCTAGCTTAAAGGGGTTGAATGGGACAAAGGACACAATGAATTTACCCAGGTTCGGCCCCTCTCAACGAGGCAAAAGCCTACGTCCTGCTTCTAGTTGTATTGCTTGAGTTTCAATTACAGGGGAGCGAATACGCTTGACCTAGTTCTCGATTACTAGTTTCTTGAGTTAACCCACCGCCGATTCTCACCTTTATATACACAGGCAAAGAACCGGAGGTTTACAGAGTCCAGGCTGGCTCACACAACATGACCAGCTCGGTTCCTAACTAGTCATGCCTTACAAAGCAACTCCTCCTGCGGCGGTTCACAAGCCCCGGGCCTTGGGCCTTTAGTAGGCCTGCTTCTATGAGTCGTTGTGTCTTCATGCCTCTTCCTGGGCCTTCTTCATGTTAAGTCGCTAGTGGTATAACCTGGCCCCTCCTGGGCGGGTCATACCTCGAAGTTATATCCCCAACAGGTACCGTCCATACCAACAACACTCCTGGGGGAGTTTTTTTTGATATTTATATTTTGATTAGATTTAGAGCATGGAACTGGGCATCCCGAATACCAGCCACTTTCTCGTGAATGAAAAGTGAATAAACACTCATTATGAGAATAACCCACCTAGCATGGAAGATACTGACAGCCCTAGTCGCTACATGAGTTATTCGGGCATATGCAAAACAGATTATTATTTGAAGGTTTAGAGTTTGGCACATGCAAATTTAGTTTGGAACGGTGGGTAAATACCGCATATAGGTAGGTATGGTGGACTCATATGGAGGAACTTTGGGTTTAAGGAAGTGGATACACAAGCAGTATTCTCGCTCAGTACAAGTGAAGGCTAGGAGCGACCAACTAGAGAGCGACAACTGTGATAAACATGCATTGAGATTAACCAACATTGAGTGCAAGCATGAGTAGGATATAAATCACCATGAACATAAATATCTTGGAGGCTATGTTGTTTTTGTTACAACTACATGTGTGAATATGTGCCAAGTCAAGCCACCCAAATCATTCAAAGGAGGATACCATCCTATCATACTACATCACAACCATTTTAAAAGTGTGTTGGCATGTAAGGTAAATCATTATCAACTCCTAGCTAATTAAGCATGGCACAACTAACTATAGTATCTAATTGTCGTTGCAAACATGTTTCATTCATAAAGGGTTGAATCACGAATGATGAGCTAATTATATTTACAAAAACAAAATAGATCGAGTCTGTACCAGCTTTTCTTCGTCTCAATCATTTCATCAAATATCGTCAGTATTGCCTTTCACTTGCATGATCGAATAGTGTGAATAATAATAAGAGTGCACGTGCATTGGACTAAGCTAGAATCTACAAACATTTATTTAAAGGAGAAGACAAGGTAATATGGGCTCTCTGTTAGATTAACAATAATACATATGAGAGCCACTCAACATTTTCATCGTGGTCTTGTCCTTACAACCCAAGGAAAAGAAAAATAATTTCAAAGAAACACACTGAAATATTTTTGGAGTTTTTGTTTTTCTGAAGAAAGCAAAGACAAGAACGAGAAAAACTATTTACATGGGAAAGCTCCCAACAAGCAAAAGAAGAACGAGAAATCTTTTTGGGTTTTCTTTTAATACTACAACTAAATGAACTATAAAGAAAAACTAAAAAGAAGCAAGAACTATTTTTTTCTAGATTTTCTCAAAGTTTTTCAAACACACAAGAAGAAAGCAAGAAAAATAAACTAGCATGGATAATACAATGAAAAATTATGAACACCGACAACTGAAATGAGTGTGTGAACATGCATGTAATGTCGGCGAGAGATACGTACTCCCCCAAGCTTAGGCTTTTGGCCTAAGTTTGTCTAGGGCCACGGCTGGCCTGGATAGTATCCAAAATCATAGTTGGGCTGAGCTGCAACCGCCACTGGTTGAAGGGCTGCAGGATGGAGGCGAGCGCCCCCCCCCCCCCTCTCTCTCATACTCGTCTACCTCCTCTCTGGTTATGAAGTATCTCCGTTTTACCTGAAAGTTAAAGAAGGCAGGAGCAGGAAGCGTCGCGCTCCCTGTCAAAGATTAGTCGATACAAGAGGGCTTGTTCGCTCCTCTCAAGAAACTGATAATGAACCATAGCATCATTATCAAGGTAAGCGGGTGGTAACTCAACATCATTTTCTCTTATGGGTACCCCAAGATAATTAGCTAACCGGGTGGCATAAATCCCACCAAAGAAATCTCCATCTTTAGCTTTATTATGTAACCGCCTTGCAACAATGGCCCCCAAATTAAACCGTTTATCACCAACTACTACACTCTTGAGGACACTAAGGTCTGGTGCACAAAGGTGCCTATGATCATGTTTACCATTAATGCATCTACCTATAAAGAGAGCAATATAATGTATAGCAGGAAAGTGAATGCTCCCTATAGTAGCTTGTGTTACATTTCTAGTTTCTCCCCTAGCAATGCTAGCAAGGAACTCAGAACAATCAATTTTACGAGGCTCACTATGAATGCCCCATAGTGGAATTTTGCATGCATCATTAAAATCTTCAAGGTCCATGGTAAATGATTTAACAAGATCAAATAGAACAGAATGAGTATTGCGCTGGGATGTAAACTTAAATCTTTGCACTAATGAATCAGTGAGGTGATAGTACTGCTGATACTTATCTGACACGAAGTCTTCAAGGCCAACATTTTGCACGTATGCGTCAAATTCCTCCTTAAAACCAGCATGAACCATGAAATGATCCGATGGCCATTCACAAGACTGCACTAGAGCTTCCCTTGGTGGTTCATGGTCTGGCTCACGTATTGCAAGCCTTGGGGCCTTCTTCATTGAGGAACCCCCTTGGTATAGCTTCCTAAACATTTTTTCTTCCTCTAAAAAATTTCTGAAATTTTTAGTGACTCAAAATAAAAGTGAATCAAAATTCAATAAGATTGATACCAACTACTCCCAAAAGTTCCTAGAGGCTATATCATGCATCAAAAGTACTTTGGACCATATAAATTTGACATGCAAGCTCAAGAACAAGGTCACCACAGCAGCAAAAAATTGCACTATATAAAGCACTAGAATAAAAACTAATTGGACCATTGGAGGAGTCAGCTATCGAAGAACAATCCCCCAAAATAGTTTTGCGACTGGAACTTTGAGCTAGGAGATCAAAATGGGAAGCAAAATGAGCTAGAACCCGGGTTTGAGCAATCATGGGATTTTTTCTGGAGGAAGACGAAGTGGATGGGTGCTGGAATAAGTAAGGGGGGGCCACGTGGGACCCACAAGCCCTGTAGGCACGCCCAGGGGGTGGGGGTCCTTGTGGGCTTGTGGCCCATTGGTGCAACCCGTGTTGTGTTTTCAGTGCCAAAAATTCTCAAATATTCTAGAAAAAATCATACTAAATTTCCGGGCATTTGGAGAACTTTTATTTTCTCGGCACTATTTTATTGCACGGATAATTCAGAAAACAACGAAATAATAATATATTTTTCTTTAATTACCCTAAATAACATAAAGTAAAAAGTGGGTACAAAATTTTTGTGTTTAGTAAATTCATCCGTCTCATGCCCATCAAAAGAAATCCATTAACAAGGTTGATCAAGTCTTATTAACAAACTTCTTCCGAATGACATGAAACTGGAGAATTTTCGTATAACACTAGGTTACCTCAATGGGGATATGCATGTCCCCAACAATAAGAACATCATACTTCTTTTTGACAGTAGGAATAGGGAATTAGAAACCTCCAATAGCAATAGTTGAAATTTTTCCAATAGAATTAATGATATTAACTTGAGGTTGTTTCTTCGGAAAGTGTACCATATGCTCATTACCATTAACATGAAAACTAACATTGCCCTTGTTGCAATCAATAACAGCCCCTACAGTATTCAAAAAGGGTTTAAAAGGATGATCAACATACTATCATCCTCGGGTATATCAAGAATAACAAAGTTCATTAAAATAGTAAGGTTTGCAACCACAACAAACACATCCTCACAAATACCGATGGGTATAGCAATTGATTTATCAGCCATTTGCAAAGAGCTTTCAGTGGGTCTCAACTTATTCAAATCAAGTCTATGATACAAAGATAAAGGCATGACACTAACACTGGCTCCCAAATCACATAAAGCAGTTTTAACATAGTTTCTTTTAATGGAGCATGGTATAGTTGGTATTCCTGGATCTCCTAGTTTCTTTGGTATTCCACCCTTAAATGTATAATTAGCAAGCATGGTGGAAATTGCAGCTTCCGGTATCTTTCTTTTATTTGTAACATTATCTTTCATATACTTAATATAAGGAGACATTTTCAAAAAGTCAAACGCAAGTGCAAAAAGACAGGTCTAAGCATTTCAACAAAGTGCTCAAAATTCTCATCATCCTTTTTCTTGTATGGTTTAGAAGGAAAGGGCATGGGGTTTCTGAACCCATGGTTCTCTTTCTTTACCATGTTTCCTAGCAATTACGTCCCTCTTATCATACCTCTTATCTTTAGGTTGTGGGTTATCAAGATCAACAGCAGGTTCAGTCTCCACATCATTATCATTACTAGGTTGAGCATCAACATGAATATCATTAACATTATCACTAGGTTCATGTTCATCACCAGATTGTGTTTCAGCATTAGAAATAGAAATATCATTTGGAAGCATGCAAAGTCCTATCGATTTTCTTTTTCCTCTTTGAAGGACTAGGTTAATCACTATTAATTCTCTGAGAATCTTGTTCTACTCTCTTAGGATGACCCTCAAGATACAAAGGTTGCTGAGTCATTTTACCTCCTCTAGTCATAACTCAAACAACAGGATCATTTGTCCTATTATTCATCTCATTGAGCAAATCATTTTGTGCTTTGATAACTTGTTCTACTTGAGTTTTTACCATGGAAGCATGTTTACTAATAATTTTGAGATCATTAACAGTTCTACACATGTAGTCACCCAAGCAGTCAAGCATATAATCATTATGTTTCAATTGTCTACTAACATATGCATTGAAGTTTTCTTGTTTAACAATAAAGTTATCAAATTCATCCAAGCATTAACTAGCAGGCTTATTATGAGGAATATCACCTTCATCAAATCTATAGAAAGAATTTACCTCTACTACCTGTGTTGGGTTACCAAGACCATGTATTTCTTCAATAGGTGGTAAATTCTTAACATGTTCAGCTTTTATACCTTTTTCTTTCATAGATTTCTTTTCCTCTTACATATCTTCAGGACTAAGAAATAGAATACCTCTTTTCTTTGGAGTTGGCTTAGGAGGTGGTTCAGGAAGAGTCCAATCATTATCATTACTCAATATATTATTCAATTGCACTTCAGCTTGCTCAACAGTTCGTTCCCTGAAAACACAACCATCACAACTATCTAGGTGGTCCCTAGAAGCATCGGTTAGTCCATTATAAAAGATATCAAGTATTTCATTTTTCTTGAGGGGATGATCGGGCAAAGCATTAAGTAATTGGAGAAGCCTCCCCCAATCTCTCTTCTTCAATTTGCACAAAGTTAAATATTTCCTGTTAGGAAACTTGTTTCTTATGAGCAGGAAAATATTTTCCAGAGAAGTAGTAAATCATATCCTGGGGACTATGCACACAACCAGGAGCAAGAGAATTAAACCATATATTAGGATCACCCTTTAATGAGAAAGGAAAGAACTTAAGAATGTAGTAATAGAGAATTTTTTTTCCTCATGAGCAAATAGGGTGGCTATATCATTCAGTTTAGTAAGATGTGCCACAACAGTTACAGATTCATAACCATGGAAAGGATCAGATTCAACCAAAGTGATTAACTCAGGATCGACAGAGAATTCATAATCCTTATTAGTAACAAACATAGGTGAAGTAGCAAGCTTAGGATCATATTGCATTCTAGCATTCAAAGATTTTTCTTTCCACTTGCATAATAATTTCTTAAGATCATTTCTATATTTACAAGCAAGAAAGTCCCTAGATACCTCTCCATCCATAACATTACCCTCAGGTATAATAGGAAGTTCATATCTAGGAGAGCTAGTCTTATCAGATGTTTGAAATTTTCAGTTTCAACAATCAGTTTCAGAAATATCATCACTTTCAGTATTCTCAATATCATTAACTCTTGCAATTTGTTCATCAAGAAATTTACCCAGTGGCACAACATTATCAAGCAAAGCAGTAGTATCATCATAAGTATCATGCATAGCGGAAGTAGCATCGTCAAATACTTGTGACATATCAAAATCAATAGCAGATGTAGGTGTCGCAAGCTTACGCAAAACAGAAGGTGAATCAAGTGCAGAGCTAGATGGCAGCTCCTTACCTCCTCTCATTCTAGAGGTAAAACCTTGGTTTTGGTATCTTTCAAATTCTTCATAGTGATCAACGGATATAAATCCCAAGTGACTCAGAGAATAGAGCTATGCTCCCCGACAACGGTGCCAGAAAAATGTCTTGATAACCCGCAAGTATAGGGATCGCAACGGTTTTTGAGGCTAGGGTATTCAACCCAAATTTATTGATTCGACACAAGGGGAGCCAAAGAATATTCACGAGTATTAGCAGCTGAGTTGTCAAATCAACCACACCTGTAAGACTTAATATCCACAACAAAGTTTTTAGTAGCAAAGTAGTTTGGAAGTAATGGTAACGGTGACAAAAGTAACAGTAGTAGTTTTGTACTAATTGTAACAGCAGTAGCAACATAAGTAACTTAGCAAAGATCAATATGTGAAAATCTCGTAGGCAATTGATAAACAATGATAATTGTGTCGGATGATATTCATCATGTAGCAGTCATAACCTAGGGTGACATAGAAATAGCTCCAATTCATCAATATAATATAGGCATGTATTCCGTATATACTCATACGTGCTTATGGAAAAGAATTTGCATGACATCTTTTGTCCTACCCTCCTGTGGCAGCGGGGTCCTAGTGAAAACTAAGGGATATTAAGGCCTCCTTTTAACAGAGAACCGTACCAAAGCATTAGCACTTAGTGAATACATGAACTCCTCAAACTATGGTAATCACCGGAAGGAATCCCAATTATTGTCACCTTGGGGTATGCGGATCATAACTCATAATAGGTGTCTACAACTTGCAAGATAGGATCAAGAACACACATATATTCATGAAAACATAATAGGTTCAGATCTGACATCATGGCACTTGGGCCATAGTGACAAGCATTAAGCATAGACAAGTCATAGCAACATCAATCTCAGAACATAGTGGATACTAGGGATCAAACCCTAACAAAACTAACTCGATTACATGAAAAATCTCATCCAACCCATCATCGTCCAGCAAGCCTGCGATGGAATTACACACTCACAGCAGCATCATGAAATTGATGATGGAGGAAGGTTGGTGATGATGATGGTGGCTAATCCCCCTCTTCGAAGCCCCGAACAGACTCCAGATCAGCCCTCCCGATGAAGAACAGGAGGCGGCGGCGGCTCCGTATCGTAAAACGCGATGAATCCTTCTCTTTGATTTTTTCTCCGCGAATAGGTACTTATAGAGTTGGAATTAGGGTCGAAGGTGCTCCAGGGGGCCTAGAAGCCTGCAGGGAGCGCCCTAGGGGGTGGGCTTGTGGCCTCTGGGTGGCCCCCCTCTGATTGATTCTTGCGCCAATATTTTTATATTCCAAAAATATTCTCCGTAAATTTCCTAGTCAATCCGAGAACTTTTATTTTTGCACAAAAATAACACCATGGCAATTCTGCTGAAAACAACGTCAGTCCGGGTTAGTTCCATTCAAATCAAGCAACTTAGAGACCAAAACAAGGGCAAAAGAATTCGGAAAAGTAGATACGATGGAGAAGTATCACATACCTACTTAAATCATCTATGAAGGTTATAAAATAATGATACCCGCCGCGTGCTTCAACACTCATCGGACCGCATACATCAGTATGTATTATTTCCAATAAGTCATTAGCTCACTCCATTGTTCCAGAGAATGGAGTTTTAATCATCTTATCCATGAGGCATGGTTTGCAAGTATTAAATGATTCATAATCAAGTGATTCCAAAAGTCCAACTGCATGGAGTTTCTTTATGCGCTTTACGCCAATATGAACTAAACGGCAGTGCCACAAGTATGTTGCACCATTATCAACTTTGCATCTTTAGGCATCAATATTATGAATATGTGTATCACTATGATCGAGATTCAACAAGAATAGACCATTAATCAAAGGTGCATGACGATAAAAGATAGTACTGATATAAATAGAATAACCATTATTCTCTAATTTAAGTGAATAACCATCTCGCATTAAACAAGATCCAGATATAATGTTCACGCTCAGCACTGGCACCAAATAACAATTATTGAGGTCTAAAACTAATCCTGAAGGTAGATGTAGAGGTAGCATGCCGAGGCGATCACATCGACCTTGGAACCATCCCCGACGTGCATCATCACCTCATCCTTAACCAATCTTTGTTTATTGAATGGCTCTTGTTTCGAGTTACAAATATGAGCAACGGAACCAATATCAAATACCTAGGCACTACTACGAGCATTAGTAAGGTACACATCAATAACATGTATATCAAATATACCTTTGTTCACTTTGTCATCCTTCTTATCTACCAAGTACGTGGGTTGTTCCGCTTACAATGACCATTTCCTTTGCAGTAGAAGCACTCGGTTTCAGGCTTGGGTCTAGCTTTGGGCTTCTTCACGGGAGCGGTAACTTGCTTGACATTCTTCCTGTAGTTTCCTTTCTATCCCTTGCCCTTTTTCTTGAAACTAGTGTTCTTGTTAACCATCAACACTTGATGCTCCTTCTTGATTTCTACCTCGGTCGATTTCAGCATCATGAAGAGCTCAAGAATTGTTTTTGTCATCCCTTGCATATTATAGTTCATCACGAAGCCTTTGTAGCTTGGTGGCAGTCACTGAAGAACTCTGTCAATAACACTCTCAACTGGAAGATCAATTCCCAGTTGAGTCAAGTAGTTATGATACCCAGACATTTTGAGTATGTGTTCACTAGTAGAACTGTTCTCCTCCATCTTACAGCTATAGAACTTGTTGGAGACTTCATATCTCTCAACCCAGGGATTTTCTTGAAATATCAACTTCAGTTCTTGGAATATCTCATATGTTCTGTGGCGTTCAAAACATCTTTGAAGTCTCGGTTCCACGATGTAAAGCATAGCACGCTGAACTATTGAGTAGTCATCAGATCAAGCCTGCCAGACGTTCGTAACTTACAGACTCAGTCCATGTAATTTCTACCATCATCTTTCAACTTAGTGATGTCTACTACTCAAATTTATTCTTGTAGACTCTTGTTGGGCCTCCAAGCGCAGAGTTTTGTAGGACAGTAACAATTTTCCCTCAAGTGGATGACTTAAGGTTTATCAATCCGTGGGAGGCATTGGATGAAGATGGTCTTCTCAAACAACCCTGCAACAAAATAATAAAAAGTCTCTTGTGTCCCCAACACACCAAATACAATGGTAAATTGTATGGGTGCACTAGTTTGGCGAAGGGATGGTGATACAAGTGTAATATGGATAGTAGATATTGATTTTTGACACAGTAACAATAAAAAAACAGCAAGTTAGCAATTGGTAAAACGGAGCATAAACGGTATTGCAATGCTTGAAAATGAGGCCTAGGGTCCATACTTTGGCTAGTTCAATCTCTCAACAATGATAATATAACTGGATCATATAACCATCCCTCAATGTGTGATGAAGAATCACTCCAAAGTTTGTATCTAGCGGAGAACATAAGAAGAAATTGTTTGCAGGGTATGAAACCACCTCAAAGTTATTCTTTCCGATCAATCTATCCTAGAGTTTGTACTAAAATAACACCAAGATATTCTTTCCGATCGATCTAACCAAGAGTTTGTACTAAACTAACACCATATGATACACATCAACCAACTCTAATGTCACCTAGATACTCCAATGTGACCGCGAGTATCCATGAGTTGATTATATGATATGCATCAAACCATTTCAGATTCATAATACTCAAACCAACACAAAGAACCTCATAGAGTGCCCCAAGATTTCCATCTTAGAAATAAAGACGAGAACGTGCATCAACCCCTATGCATAGATTATCCCAATGTCACCTTGGAATCCGCGAGTTGAGTGCTAAAACATATATCAAGTGAATCAATATGATACCCCATTGTCACCACGGGTATTCATAGCAAGACATACATAAAGTGCTCTCAAATCCATAAAAGTATTCAATCCAATAAAACAAAATCTCAAAGGGAAAACTCAGTTCATCACAAGACAGAGAGGGGAAACACCATATGATCCAACTATATTAACAAAGCCCATGATACATCAAGATCATGACATCTCAAAAGCACGAGAGAGAGAGAGAGAGAGAGATTAAGCACATAGCTACTGGTTCAAACCCTCAGCTCTGAAGGTGGACTCCTCCCTCCTCATCATGGTGGCCATAGGGATGATGAAGATGGCCACCTGTGATGATTTCCCCCTTCGGCGGAGTGCCTGAACGGGGTCTAGATTGATTTTTTGTGGCTCCAGAGGCATGTGGTAGCGGAACTTTTGATCTACGGTTATTTCTAATGGTTTCTCTAATCATAGGATTTTTTTGGCGTCGGTTTCACATGAAGATGGGCCTCGAGGTGAGCACAACCCACTGGGGCAAGTCGGGCTCCTCAGGCGTGCCCTGGTGGATTGTGCCCTGCTCGTGGCTCTTATGGCCCTCCCACTAAGCTTCTGGGGTCTCTTTTGTTCCAAACAAAATCGTCAAAAAATTTCAGCTCATTTGGAGAACTTTCATTTCTGCACAAAAAACAACACCACGGTACTTCTGCTGAAAATAGCGTCAGTCCAGGTTAGTTCCATGCAAATCATACAAAAACCATATAAAATTGTTGTTAACATGGCATGAATACTTCATAAATTATAGATAAGTTGGAGATGTATCAGCATCCCCAAGCTTAATTCCCACTCGTCCTCGAGTAGGTAAATGATAAAAGAAACAATTTATGAAGTGTGAATGCTAGCATAGTGCATAAGTTTGATCAATGATAATTTCAATCACTTTTCTTAGCATCATAATAATAAATATTTCTCATAAAACTCATGATGAAAAAGTAGCAATCGATTCACATGTTAAGGTTCAAACAATGAATTCTCTTGAAACTCAACAATTTATATATTCTTAGTCACTAAACAATTATAATTCAACTTATTCAACAGAGTCTAAGTAAGAGCTCCACATACTCAATCATCATATAGTATTCCATGATTGCTAGTACTCAAAGCATATTCTTAGAACAAATGGCATCCATCGAACACAGAGAAAGATAGGGGCTTAATATTTAGCCTCCCAACTCATTTATCATAGAGATAATTGTCAACAATAATAAATCATGATCAAATATATTTGACTGGTCATATGTGCCTAGATATTTCCCACCACATGATGCTTGCCAACTAGAGAATAATTGAGGTTGAAATGTGAATGCATACTATTGACTCTTTGCATAAAAGTAAATACTGAAAAGTAAAAGATAGGCCCTTGGCAGAGGGAAGCAGAGGTTGTCATGCGCTTTTTATTTGGATGGCCAAGCTCTTAATGCAAAGGAACTTCATGTTATATTACCCCTTATGATAGAAACCTTTATTATGCAATCCGTCGCTTTTATTACTTTGCCATCACAAGTTCGTACAACGCTCAATTCTCCCTTACAATAAAAGATCAAACATATTTAGGAGCAATTTTTATTTCTTTATGCACCGATGCCAACTTACTTGAGGGATCTTATTCAATCCATAGGTAGGTGTGGTGGATACTCATGGCAAGAAACTGGGTTTAAGGGTTTTGGGGTGCACAAGTAGTATCTCTACTTAGTATGAATTTTTGGCTAGCAAAAGATCCTAGGCAAACATCACATGTTGGAGGATCCATGACAATATAACTTCTATGCAAATATACACAACCATAACTCATTACGTTGCCTTCCTTGTCCAACTTCAACTAATTTGCTCAAGTTTGAAAATAATTAATGGGTATTCACAATCATATAAGGTGTCCAAGATAATATATTTGCATGTGAAAGTTCTCTTCCTTATACTAATCATTCGTGAATTGCTTGTATGACCAATATTGTGATGTCGAGCTTCAAAATCTTTCACTTTCTAAACCCAATTTGAAGCCATTACTAGGCATGATATGAGCATATAATTTATACTTCATGATATTTGATTCATGTAACAATTTACTCATAGGATATAAGTGAAGCACAAGAGTAAATGACAAACTACTCTAAAAAGATATAAGTGAAAATCGAGCGAGTAGTTAAGTAAAGAGGTAGCTAATTGAGGACTCTCTCTTATTTAAAAACTTTCAGATCTAAGTATTTTATTAAAACAGCAAGAAAAACAAAATAAAATGACATTATAAGAATAACACACATCATGTAAAGAAGCAAAAACTTAGGATCAACCGAGACTAACGAATAATTGTTGATGAAGAAAGGTGGGATGCCTACCGGGGCATCCCCAAGCTTAGATGCTTGAGACTTCTTGAAATATTATCTTGGAATGCCCAAGATTGAGATTTTGTGTCTCCTTAATTCCTTTTATATCACGGTTTCCCTAAATCTTTAAAACTTCATCCACACAAAACTCAACAAGAACTCGTGAGATAAGTTAGTATAAATCAATGCAAAACCTTATCATTCTCTACTCTAGTGAATCACTAAAATTATTATTCAACATTGCATACTAAATAACACTGTATATTTAATACTCTTATCCTTAAATAGAATAATTAAACAAGCAAACATATGCAAACAATGCAAACATAACAGCAATCTGCCAAAACAGGACAGTCTGTAATGGATGAAGAAGTATCCATACTTATTTAACTCAAACAATTCTGAAAATTTACCACACTGTAGAAAATTTATCATGGCTTATTGTGCAAATAATTCAACATTTTATCACATTCTAACTTTTCTCGGGAATTTTTGCAACAACAACAAACTTTCTGTTTTGAAACAACAACTCATATACTTGCAAAATAAGCATGGTAAAGGCTATCCTTGCCACTTTTATTGAAATAAAATATACAAAACAGTATTTTAAATAACAGCAAGAAAATCCTAAAAAAAATAAAATGACGCTCCAAGCAAAACTCATATCATGTGACGAATGAAAATATAGCGCCAGATGAGGTTACCGATAATGTTGGAGACGAAAGAGGGGATGCCTTCCGGGGCATCCCCAACCTTAGTTGCTTGGATATTCCTTGAATATTACCTCGGGGTGCCTTTGTCATGCCCAAGCTTAGGTTATTGCCACTCCTTATTCTCCTCATATCGATATGTCACCCAAAACTTGAAAACTTCAATCACACAATACTTAACGGAACTTCCTGAGATAGATTACTATGATAAAGAGCAAATCATTCACTTTGGTGCTGTCAAAGAAAAGATTCACAAATGTTTGCACACAATGCCTACAATAGCATATCATTTCTACAATTTATGTTGATCAATATAATCCATAGAAACTAGAAAACAAGCAAACTATGCATTGAAAACAGAATCTGTCAAAAACAGAATAGTCTGTAATGATCTGGACAACCACCATACTTATGCTACTCCAAAAATTCTAGAAAATTAGGAAAACATAGGGAATTTGTATATATATAATCTGTAAAAAATCAGATCAAAATCATGTTCCAGTGAATTTTTAACATTCATGGACTGAGCGCAAAAGTTTCTGTTTTTGCACAGAATCAAGTCAACTATCTTCCACACTATCCCAAAGGATTTACTTGGTACTTTATTGAAACAAAAGCCATAAAAATGATTACTACGGTAGCCTAATCATGTGAAGACATACAAACAGTAGGGGTAAATGTTGGGTTGTCTCCCAACAAGCGCTTTTCTTTAATGCCTTTTAGCTAGGCATGATGATTTCAATGATGCTCACATAAAAGTAAAGATTTGAAACATAACAAGAGCATCATGAATCATAAGTTCCTCTCTCATAATAATTTCCAGTAGCATCATGAATGGATTCGTCAATATATCTATCACATAAAGTATTCTTTTGATGATCCAAAAGTATAGAAAATTTATTACTCTCCACATTAGCATTTTTATTCTCGTTCACAATATTGGGAGTATCATATGAAACTCAAATACTATAAATTGTTTTCACATTAAAAGTGTAATGTTCAGAAAAATGATATTCAAAATTATGACAATAATTATCACTACTTTTTACAACATAAGTACATCACAATAATCATCATAAGTAGCAACTTTGTTCTCAACGTAGTCAATTGAAACCTCTTCCAAAATAGTGGAATCATTACTAAATAAAGTCACGACCTCTCTAAATCCACATTTATCATTATAATAAAATTAAACGCCCTCCAAAATAGTGGGATAATTATTATCTAAATTTGACACTCTTCCAAACCCACTTTCATAAATATTGCAATCATCATAAATAGGAGGCATGCAATCATCATAGCAAATTTGATCATTCAAAGTAGAGGGACTAAAAAGATAATCTTCAATAAGCATAGCATCCCCAAGCTTGGGACAAACATTTCTTGCAGCAAATAAATTCTCAAACATGTCATTCTCATCAAACATAACATCCCCAAGCTTGTGGCTTGGCATATCATAAGCATAATCACTCTCATCACTAATAGTATGAATAGCACCAATAGTATAACAATTGTTATGATAATTTTCCAAGTTCGTACCAAAAAGATTTTCTAGATTATAAGAAGTATCATTATCTTCCCAATCATAATCATCACGACAAGCAATAGGCATAACAAAATCATCAGCAATAGTTCTTTCGGACATTGTGCCATAAGACAACGAAGCAATATCATCATCAAGTGCATCATCTTCCACAATTATTTTTGATTCATTTTCAAAAGGCGCAACAATAATAGGAGCAACATTATTTGGGAGAGATGCCTTTTTACCTCTATTCTTTCTTATTTTCTTCTTCTTCACCACATCATGTATGGGTTTAATTAATTTTTTCAAGCTTCTTATTGATGAGATTGGTTCAACAGGGAGCTCCTACTCGTCACCTATTTCATCATAGAGACAATAGGAGGGAAAGTGGAAATCTTTACCCTTTCAATAGTATTCCTATTATATTCTATTGGTCTTCTCGTCTTTCTATAGTTGGAAATATAAGCATTCTCATTGCAATTTACCATGCAAAAAATATGGATTTCTTTCAAATTAGTTTCAGCATGGTTGGGAATATGAATGCTTCAAACCAACCATTTTTATGTGACAATTCTTCACACCCCAAAAATAAAAAAAGTTCATTATAAAGTTCAAGGGTGATCAAGTTATTGCAATATTTGGACACGATTTGATCATGAAAAAGCATGCATTGGAAATTAAGGTGACCAACTTTATTGCAAAGTTCACAAGTAATAGGATAAAGAGAACATAATTTTGTAGCAAAGACATCTATCACTTTGAGCAAAAAAATTGGTTCTATCATGTTTATGCTTCTTACAAAATCTATCATCCCTATAAGGCATGTCTTCACCAAGTCTTTCCACTCCACAAAAATTGACATGCTTATAAGAAACATTTTTGTCATGACTTGTGCAATCATCATTAGCATTTTGGATATTCATATAATGCATACTAACAACATTGCACTCATGCTCACCATTCATGCCAATAATTTTATTTAATCCTTCTTCTATCAATTGAGCACAATTTTCAGCTCCATCATTTTCAAGAAAGACATTATAAATATGAATAATATGATGCAACCTCAATTCCATTTTTTTAGTTTTTTTATAAACGAAACTAGTGATAAAACAAGAAACTAAAAGATTTAATTGCAAGATCTAAAGATATACCTGCAAGAACTCACCTCCCCGGCAACGGGGCCAGAAAAGAGCTTGATGTCTACTACTCAACTTTATTCTTGTAGACTCTTGTTGGGCCTCCAAGCGCAGAGTTTTGTAGGACAGTAGCAATTTTCCCTCAAGTGGATGGCCTAAGGTTTATCAATACGTGGGAGGCGTAGGATGAAGATGGTATCTCTCAAACAACCCTGCAACCAAATGATAAAAAGTGTTTTGTGTCCCCAACACACCAAATACAATGGTAAATTGTGTAGGTGCACTAGTTTGGCGAAGAGATGTTGATACAAGTGTAATATGGATAGTAGATATTGATTTTATAATAGTAACAATAAAAAATAGCAAGGTAGCAATTGATAAAACAGAGCACAAACGGTATTGCAATGCTTGAAAATGAGGCCTAGGGTCCATACTTTGGCCAGTGCAATCTCTGAACAATGCTAATATAATTGGATCATATAACCATCCCTCAATGTGTGATGAAGAATCACTCCAAAGTTCCTATCTACAGAGAACATAAGAAGAAATTGTTTGTCGGGTATGAAACCACCTCAAAACTATTCTTTCCGATCAATCTATCCTAGAGTTTGTACTAAAATAACACCAAGCTATTCTTTCTGATCGATCTAACCAAGAGTTCCTACTAAAATAACACCATATGATACACATCAACCAACTCTAATGTCACCTACATACTCCAATGTCACCGCGAGTATCCGTGAGTTGATTATACGATATGCATCAAATAATTTCAGATTCATAATACTCAATCCAACACAAAGAACCTCAAAGAATGCCCCAAGATTTCTACCGAAGAAACAAAGACGAGAACATGCATCAACCCCTATGCATAGATTAAACCAATGTCACCTTGGGAATCCGCGAGTTGAGTGTTAAAACATATATCAAGTGAATCAATATGATACCCCATTGTCACCACGGGTATTCATAGCAAGACATACATCAAGTGCTATCAAATCCATAAAAGTATTCAATCCGGTAAAACAAAATCTCAAAGGGAAAACTCAATTCATCACAAAATAGAGAGGGGAAAACACCATATGATCCAACTATATTAACAAAGCCACAATACATCAAGATCGTGACATTTCAAGAACACGAGAGAGAGAGAGAGATTAAACACATAGATACTGGTACAAACCCTCAACCCCGAGGGTGGACTACTCCCTCCTCATCATGGTGGGCATAGGGATGATAAAGATGGCCACCGGTGATGATTTCCCCCTCCGACGGAGTGCTGGAATGGGGTCTAGATTGGTTTTTTGTGGCTACAGAGGCTTGCGGCAGAGGAACTTATGATCTAGGGTCATTTCTGATGGTTTCTCTATTAATAGGATTTTTTGCCGTGTGTTTCATGCGAAGATGGGCCTCGAGGTGAGCACAACCCACCGGGGCAAGCCGGGCCCCTCAGGCGCGCCCTGGTCGGTTGTACCCTCCTCGTGGCTCTTCTGGACATCCCACGAATCTTCTGGGGTCTCCTTTGTTCCAAAAAAATCATCAAAAAGTTTCAGCTCATTTGGAGAACTTTCATTTCTGCACAAGAAACAACACCATGGTAGTTCTGCTGAAAACAGCGTCAGTCCGGGTTAGTTCCATGCAAATCATACCAAAGCCATATAAAATTGTTGTAAAGATGGCATGAATACTTCATAAATTATAGATACGTTGGATACGTATCACTTAGCTTTCTCTCGGAACGCATTAAAATTCAAGGGAATGGTGGCACGGGATCTACAACATAGATATGCAAAAACTATTAAGACTAAGTTCATGATAAGTTTCAGTTCAAATAATCAAATTACTAATGAAATCCCACTTAAATTAACATCTCTCAAGTTGTATAAGTGATACATGATCCAAATCAACTAACCCATGTCCTATCATCACGTGACATGGGGTAGTTGCTACTTCTTGAGCTTGCGTTGGTTTTTCCCTTGAAGAGGAAAGGGTGATGTAGCAAAGTAGATATAAGTATTTACCTTAGTTAAGACCAAGGTATCAATCCAGTAGGAGATACAAGCAAGTCTCCAATATATGCACCTACACAAACAATCAAACACTATCACCCAACGCGATAAAGGGGTAGTCAATCCCTTCATGGTCACTAATAACCCACAATTATTGGGGATCGCAACAGTTTTCGAGGGTAGAGTATTCAACCCAAATTTATTAATTCGAAACAAGGGGAGCCAAAGAATATTTGCAAGTATTAGAAGCCGAGTTGTCAATTCAACCACACCTGGAGATTAATTATCTGCAGCAAAGTGATCAATAGCAAAGTAGTATGATAGTTTTGGTAGTAGTAGCAACAGCAAGAGCAACAATAATAGTGATAGCAATGATTTTGAAGCAAGTGCAACAGTAACGATAGTAGTAGTAACTTAGCAGAAACAATATAATAGAAATTCGTAGGCATTGGATCGGTGAATTCATTGGATGATATTCATCATATAACAGTCATAACCTAGGGTGATACAGCACTAGCTCTAGTTCATAAATATAATGCAGGCATGTATTCCATAAATAGTCATACGTGCTTATGGAAATAACTTGCATGACATCTTTTGTCCTACAATCCCGTGGTAGCGGGGTCCAATTGGAAACTAAGGGATATTAAGGCCTCCTTTTAATAGAGAACCGGAACAAAGCATTAACACATAGTGAAAACACTACTCAAGCTACGGTCATCACCAGAAAGTATCCCGACTACTGTCACTCCGAGGTTTACGGATCATAACACGCAATAGGTGAATATAACTTGCATGATTGGATCTAGAACATAGATATAATGGTGATAACATAAATGTTTCAGATCTGAAATCATGGCACCCGGGCCCAAAGTAACAAGCATTAAGCATGGCAAAGTCATATTAACATCAATCTCAAAACATAGTGGATACTAGGGATCAAGCCCTAACAAAAGTAACTCGGTTACATGATGAATCGCATCCAACTCATCACCGACCAGCGAGCCTATGAAGGTACTCACTCCCGGTGGGAGCATCATGGAATTGGCGATGGAGAAGGGTTGGTGATGATGAAGATCGAAGACCCCCCTCTCCGGAGCCCCAAACGGACTCCAGATTTGTCCTCCCGATGAAGAACAGGAGGTGGCGGTGGCTCCGTCATGCGACACGTGATAATTCTTTCTCCCTGATTTTTTCTGGAAAAATATGTCTTTATGGAGTTGGATTCATGGTCTGTGGGGCCACCAAGTGAGGATAACCCACCAGGGCACACCAGGAGGGGGGCGCCCTGATGGGTTGTGCCCACCCAGGTGCCCCCCTCCGGTGGTTTTTGGCTCCGGTAATTCTCTTTTATTGTATAAAAAATTCTCGCAAAGTCTCGTTCCAATCCGAGAACTTTCGTTTCTGCACAAAAAACAACACCATGGTAGTTCTGCCGAAAACAGCGTCAGTCCGGGTTAGTTTCATTCAAATCATGCAAATTAGAGTCCAAAACAAGAGGAAAAGCGTTAGGAAAAGTAGATACGATAGAGACGTATCAACTCCCCCAAGCTTAAACCTTTGCTTCTCCTCAAGCAATTCAGTTGATAAACTGAAAGTGAAAAAGAAAAACTTTTACGAACTCTTTTGCTCTTGTTTACATAAATAAGCTTAAGTAGCACCTAGGTTTTCAGCAAAGATTATAACTAACCATGGCGACAATAACTCTTAAAAATTATATTAACTCATATCAATGGCATAATCAGCTACCGAGCAATAATAAGATATCTCAAATGACAACACGTTGTTAAAACAACCATGATATAATATGACGATAGTGGTATATCGCTATCCCTTTCTGAGATGCAAAATATAAATGCAGAGCACCTCCAAAGTTCAAGAAACGACTAAACAATGTAATTCATGGTAGAAAAGATCCAGTCATGATGCACCCATCATTAGCTACACACAATGCATGAGGATGACAATAGTGCTCTCAGGATCTGGCGCTTATTTTAGAAGGTGATGACACAACATAAAAGTAAATAGATAGTCCATTCGCAGAGAGAAGCAGAGATTTGCAGCGGTGCGAGAGCTCAACTTTTTAAAACAGAGGTAAATGAAATTTTGAGGAATGCACCCTTCTTGTTTACTTCGCGACCATTAGTTATCGGTATCTTCCCTGCTCAACACATTAGTGGTGATTACCAAGCGATAAAAGTAAAGGTTTACCGCCCCCCTCTGTCGGTGCAACAGACACAGGGCCTGTTGACCTGTCTGTGCACATGCACAAGATCAAGATTGAAGCACCGGAGCAAGAGACCAAGATACTCGAAGATCCAACTAACAGATCAGAAGGAACCAAGACTAAGGCAGAAGGACCAGATGTTGTCAAAAGAGAGGCCTCCTTTGCCGGGCAGGCGAGCCCGGCAAGGGGCAAGGCCACCCCCAGAAGAAGGGCCTGTTGGGACTCGTGGAGACCAGATCATCCCACCAACTGCTCCACCACGACCCACGTCGTGGATCAGTGTGGTTTCAAGACGCAAGATGATTAAGTGGTAGCCATTCGCCACATGGCGGCCACTTCCTACCAAGTAAACCCACAAATGACACCCGTCTAGTGACGTGTCAAGCGAGCAGGTGTGGAGCTGGCGAATTAGCCCGGCAAGCCTTGCCAGGCAGCCAACAACATGACACTAAGTGGCGCATTAAATGCACGCTGTCAGCTTGCAGAGTTAGGTATGATAGCATTTTTTGCTATCATATCAGTGTCTTATGACCAATTTCCACTGTGGTAACCCCTTGATCTATAAAAGGAGGCCCATGGCAACGATTCGAGGGGTTAGAAGTTTAGATCACTCACACCCCCGTACACGCGTAGTCGCCGCTGCTCAGAAGCAACCCTGTTGGGAAAGTGTACTACGCACTGCCACCACCTTTCCCAATCAATCCACCAAAGCAGGAGTAGGGTTTTACGCCTCGCAGTGCCCGAACCTGGGTAAAACTGCATGTGTGATCCTTGTCGTGCTACCTTTCGTTGGTCTACTCTTAGTGCAACGCGACTCCCCCCTGCCGAACCAGCAAGGGGCCATATTGGTCCCACATTTTTTTGTGGTTTCCCGCGACATCTTTGGCGTGCTAGGTAGGGGGGTCACTTGCGCGAACCTGAAGACATAAGCAGCGCGTCCTTCATCGCCATCTACATCATCGACGGCGCCATCGACCATGGTGCCTAACAAGAAATCAGCACCTTCAGCTCATCCGTCCACCTCGAAGGCCTCGCTACCCGCAGCCTCCAACGTTGAGGGGGGCGCAGAGACGCATGAGGGAGAGAATGCTGCAGGGGATGTGGCCGGAGCAGGCGTCACCACCACCATCCCCATCGCGGCCGACGCGGGAGCAGAAGGTGCCAGAGGAGAGCGACATGAGCAATGCCCCGACGGCCGCGCTCCGGCCGTTAACGGGCGCAGCCACAACGATGGTGCTCGGTCCGGGGCGAGCCACCACCCTACATTCGTCCTTGCCGCAGGCACAACTGCTGCGCACGCGCTCTTCCGAGGGCGGGCCGACCAAACTGTCGCGCCCAACGAAGCTGATGGCCCTCGGGTGCCTCCGGCTCACCACCCTGCTGCTCAGGTCATTGCACCGCAATGGCAGGGGCGCAGTGCAGCTACCGCTGGCTCCGCCAGGAGCCGGGCGACGGCGCGATCGACATCATCATCGTC
This sequence comes from Triticum dicoccoides, assembly GCF_002162155.2. NCBI lineage: Eukaryota > Viridiplantae > Streptophyta > Magnoliopsida > Poales > Poaceae > Triticum > Triticum dicoccoides. The sequence goes on from NC_041389.1 coordinate 351,356,599, forward strand.
TATACTAAGCATAGCCTCGGAGTCCATGGCACGGGCTCAGCTGCTGCTAAGGTTTCCACCAGCGGCCAAGCTGATGGACGAATGGCGTGCCACCATCCAAAGTCTGCTTGGTTTCGCCGAAGCCGAAGGCTCGCGACGGGCTGCCCCGCCATGACCTCCCCAAGCAACGGTTATGGCCCCTGCCGCTGCTCATACGGTAGGAGCCGTCCCCACCGTGCAGTCCCTGCCGTGGCGGCCGGCGCGGGCGTGACCAAATCAAGACCTCGATGGCCTCTTCTGATCCTCAAGCACATCCAGACCAACGATGAACCCCGGAAGGTGGGCAGTGATGAGACATGTGCGTCATTGAGCAACGCTGTGGCAACCTCCTTCGAGCTGGTAGGAGTGGCGGCCCCGACATCGACGAGCCGACTCTTGGCGCTGACGGGCTCCTGCCCTACAAGGTTGGCTGCCCCGCCTTCCACCATGAGTTGCGGCAAGTCTGTTGGCCGTTCGTTCGCACGTTCAAGCCAGAGATACCTGAGAAGTACGACGGAAGGCTGAACCCGGTAGAGTTCCTGAGCATCTACACCATCGCTGTTCAGGCTGTCGGGGGAAGAGATGAGAAGGTTTTCGCCAACTACTTCCTGTTGGCACACAAATCCAACATGAGGTCTTGGCTGATGCACCTGCCGGAGAACTCCATTTCGTCGTGGGAAGATATGTGCCATGAGTTTAACAGTGCTTTCAGCGGTGGCTACCAGGAGCCGGGTCGCCCCGGCGATCTGTAGCTTCTCTAGCAGAAGGAAGGAGAAACCCTCTGTAAGTATTTGCAAAGGTTCAGTAAAGTTCATAGGAATATTCCAAATATCCATCCGGTAGTAGTGGTAGATGCCTTCCGGTCCAATGTGCGGAACCGCCGAATCCGTGCCAAGATGAACGTGTGGTTGCCCAAGACTGTGAAGGAGATGTACACCCTAGCGGATAAGTGCGCCCGGATGGAGGAAGGGAGGAAATTGCCTGGAGAAGAAGATTGTATTGATGTTGATTCAGAGGATGATGATGAATCCACCAACCAGAAGAAGGCTAAGAAGCATAGGAAGAAGCGAAGGGATAAAGCAGTATTGACTGTTGAAGGGTCAGGCACCCCTAGTACTAGCAAGATTGCCAAGACTGAAGCCTCCGACAAGGAGGTTGCGCGTGCGCCGATTGCCGGGAAGCTGCAACTACCGAGAAGGCCGGGAAGGGTGATGGGTCGTACTGCAAGATCCACCAGACCAAGGGCCACGACCTTTAGGAGTGCTATTAGGTCGAGCAGTTGGTCAAGAGACAGAAAGCAGAATATGAGAAGTGTGATAAGGAAAAGGGTCAGAATGTCACCGGCGGTAAGGGACGAGGTGATGGAGCAAATCGCCCTGGTAAGCCCTTTTGGAACAAAGGAAAACCCGTCGGGTGCCAGGAGAAAGAAGTCTGTGGTGATGAGAGTGACAAGGGGGATGAGAGGAAACCAGTGAGCAGGAGTTTCAGAAGGCCATGGATGCCCTGTGCATTGACAGAGGTGCATCTTTGCACACCTCCCATCGCCAACTCAAGCGGTGGGCTCGGAAAGTCAATGCCGTGGAACCAGCGCCAGAGGCCCGAAAGCCACTCAAATGGTCCGGTACACCCATCATCTTCGATGAAGATGACCATCCTAGCCGCACCACTGCGGTAGGATGCCTGCCTTTGTTGGTTTCTCCAACAATCCGCAACCTCAAGGTCACGAAGATGTTGGTGGATGGTGGGGCTGGACTGAATCTGATTTCCCCGACAGTTATCTATAAGTTTCAGATAGTAGAAGAAGAGTTAGAAGTTATAGGAACGTTTCAAGGAGTCAACCCCAGCAAGAGTCATCCTAAAGGGAAGATTATGTTTCCAGTAACATTTGGGGGAGAACTTAACTACTGGACCGAGAAAATTGTGTTTGACATACTTGACCTCCCCCTGCCGTAAAATGGGATCCTTGGATGCCCGGCCTTGGCTAAATTCATGGTGGCATCCCACTATGCCTACAATACCCTGAAGATGCCTGGGCCGCTAGGAGTCCTCACCATCCCGTCAGATGAGAAAGATGCCATCATTTGTGTGGACAAGATGTACAGGGACACGGTCGCGGCAGAGGCCGCGGCGACAACAGTTCCCGCCAAGGAGAGCAAAGGGAAGAAACATGATTGTAGGACCTCTGGAAAAGAGTTCGGGAAGTGTGTCCCCTCCGAGTGCACGGCACCCATTGACGACGTGCCAGAGTGTTCCCAGCAAGAGATCCAAAGTTGCTGCTCCGCAAGTGAAAAAGATCCCGGCAGGGCTGGCTGGCGTTGATGGTACTTTCACCATCAGCGCCACCCTCGATGACAAATAGGAAAGTGCGCTCGCTGCCTTCCTGCGGGCAAATATCGATGTGTTTGCTTGGCAAACATCTGATATTCCCGGTGTTCCTAGGGAGGTAATCGAGCACCACCTTGTTGTCTGCCCACATGCCAGACCTATTAAGTAGAAAGTCCGGAAGCAGGCCTTGGAGAGGCAACAGTTTATTGCAGAAAAGATCAAGAAGCTTGAAGCAACTGGTTTGGTCAGAGGAGTGTTACATCCCACTTGGCTAGCGAACCTAGTAGTAGTCCGGAAGGCGAACGGGAAATGGAGACTATGTATTGACTTCACAGACCTTAACAAGGTTTACCCAAAGGACCCGTTCCCCTTGCCGCATATTGATTAGATAGTGGATTCCACCTCAGGTTGTGATTTGCTCTCATTCCTGGACGCCTATTCTGGGTACCACCAGATCTTCATGTCAAAGGAGGACGAGGCAAAGACATCGTTCATCACTCCATGCGGTATGTATTGCTTTGTCCACATGCCGTTTGGATTAAAGAGTGTCGGGTCCACCTTTGCAAGGGCAGTCTAGATCGGTTTTGAACCACAGCTGCACAGAAACATTGAGGCTTATATGGATGACATTGTGGTCAAAACCAAAGATAGAGCAACTCTCATTCAGGATTTGGAGGAGACGTTTGCAAATCTGCACAAGATCAAGTTGAAGCTAAACCCAGAGAAATGTGTGTTTGGCATCCCCTCTGGCAAGCTACTTGGATACTTTGTGTCCTACAGGGGGACCGAAGCCAATCCCGACAAGATCAAGGCCATCGAGCAGATCCAAGCGCCAAGAACAGTCAAGGATGTGAGGCACCTGATGGGATGCATTGCCACACTAAGCAGATCCATCTCCAAGTCTATCGAGTGTGCCCTGCCATTCTTCAAGATTTTGAAGAAGGCAGGTCCCATGAAGTGGACCCCTGAAGCGGATGCAGCCTTGCAAGAGCTAAAGACGTACATGTCCTCTGTGCCTACCCTGGTTGCACCCGAGCCTCGGGAGCCGTTATTGTTATACTTGGCAGCAACAAATCAAGTGGTCAGTGTAGCCTTGGTAGCAAAGCGAGAAGTGGATGAGAAAGAGAGTGAGCAGAGGCCAGCAGGGCCAGAAAAGGATCAGAGCAGCAGCGAGCACAGCAACGATGACACCCCTAAGGACGCGACGAAGAAGAAAGTGGTGCAGTGCCTAGTATACTTCGTCAGCTCCTTGTTATAGGGGGCTAGGTCGAGGTACTCTGGCGTGCGAAAATTGATCATTGGTCTCATCATGGCCTCAAGAAAACTGCGCCACTACTTCCAAGCCCATGAGATCACGGTTGTTACTCGTTTCCCGTTGCAATGGATACTACGAAACACAGAGGCTACCGGCAGAATAGTGGAGTGGGCTTTGGAGCTATCCAGCTTTGGCTTGCGGTTTGAGAGCACATCAACTGTCGAGAGCAGGGCATTGGCAGAGTTTATTGTTGAATGGACGCCAACCCCTAATGAGGAAGTGACAGAGACAGTTGTCCCCGACAAGGAATCACCCCAAGAATGGATTGTGTATTTTGATGGTGCTTTTTCCCTACAAGGTGTGGGGCCTGGCATGCTCCTTATTGCCCCCACCGGGGAGCACTTGAAGAATGTCGTCGAGATGCATTTTGCACGGGAAGAAGCCACCAACAATATAGCAGAGTATGAAGGGCTCCTTGCTGGACTCAGGATTGCAGCAAAATTGGTAATTAAGAAGCTGATCATTCGAGGAGACTCGTAGTTGGTGGTGAGGCAATTTAACAAGGATTATCAAAGTCCATTAATGGAGGCATACGTCAAGGAAGTGAGAAGATTGGAGGAGCACTTTGATGGATTGCAAACAGAGCACATACCCCGTGTGGAAAATAGCATAGCTGATCATCTGTCAAAGTGTGTTGTGCAGAAGCTTCGTGTGGAACCAGGGACTTTTGTTTTTCGTCTTACTCAACCCTCTGTATCCCCAGCAACAATGGCCCAAAACAGGAGAAAGTTGGACACCAGAAAGCCTCTCCTGGTAGAGCCGTCCACTCCCGGCAGAGACCTTGCCAGAAACAACTCCTCACAGCCTGTCGGACCACCCCCTCCTGCCGGGTCCATGTACCCCGTGCACGAGGCCAGTGCTCCTGCAGCAGAGGAGGTGCCTCTAGTCCTCGTTACCTAGCCACAAGCTCCAACTTGGGCAAGGCACATTGTCCGCTTCCTCCAAACCGGAGAGCTTCCCGACGATCAAGACAAAGCTGAAAGAGTAGCTCGGAGGGACAGTATGTATCAGTTTGTCGATGACACTCTGTACAGAAGGAGGCCCAATGGTGTGAAATTGAAGTGTGTCTGCCGGGAAGAAGGGAAGGAACTGCTGGCTGAGATACACAAAGGAATGTGTGGCTCCCACATAGGATCAAGGGCATTAGTTGGGAAAGCATTCCAGCAAGGATTCTATTGGCCCACAACCCTCCAAGATGCGGTTGAGCTAGTCACTAAGTGTGGAGCCTACCAGTTCCATTCCAAGAAAATAAACCTGCCTGCCCAAGCGCTTTAGACAATCCCTCTATCATGGCCATTTTTGGTCTGGAGCCTCGATATCCTCGGCCCCTTCCCTCGAGCAATCGAGGGCTTTGAATTCTTGTTCGTTGCCATCGACAAGTTTACAAAGTGGCCAGAAGTAACCACCGTAAGAAAGGTCACTGCTCAGTCAGCTATCAAGTTCGTGAAAGATCTGGTGTGTCATTTCAGAGTTCTGGCCAGGATCATCACTGACAACGGCACCCAGTTCATGAGCCGCGCCTTCATGCAATATGTTCATTCCCTCGGATGCAAGATCTCATTTGTCTCTGTGGCACACCTCTGGAGCAATGGACAAGCTGAGAGGGTGAACACTGAAGTGCTACGCGGACTCAAGACAAGAACCTTTGATACACTACAGAAGCACGGCAGGTGGTGGATCGAGGAGCTGTCGGTAGTTCTATGGTCCCTCAAAACGACACCAAACTAAGCTACCGGGCAGACTCCCTTCTCCCTGGTCTATGGGGCAGAAGCAGTTATCCCCTTGGAACTCATTTTCGGGTCGCCTCGAGTACTTGCTTACAACGAGATCGTGCAAGATCAGCACCGGTGTGACGAGCTGTGCTACTCGAGGAGAAACATCTCCGTGCTGCTACACGTGCTACACGCTATCAGCAAGCCCTGCATCGCTACCATAGTCGCACGGTTCATGCCCGAGGTTTTGAGGAAGGTGACCTTGTCCTTAGGCGCGTCAGTCCGCCAAGGGCACACACAAGCTGTCACCAAAGTGGGAAGGCCCTTACCAGGTAGTACGAGTCACCAGACCTGGCACATTCCGTCTGGAGACCGGAGATGGCACTCAGTTGCAAAACTCATGGAATATTAAGCATCTCCGCAAGTACTACCCGTAAGGCGTGAGACTACCGGGCCCTGCCCGGCAGACACCCATTTGTACAAGCCTTGCCTCAGCTGCATGTAACCCCTTGTACAAAGCCGGGGCGATGACCTCGTGCAGGAATAAAGAAGCGTTGTAGAGGGGCCCCAACCTAGATTGCATGCATGCATGAGCATTTCAGATTTCTGCATAAGCATTTCATGAGCATCTGCATATGCATATACACAAGATTGCATCCTGCATTCATTCTCATCTGCATGAAGTTACAGGTTCTCACAATGGACTTGGCTTCGACAAAGGAGTGAGAAGATTGCCCGGCGCTGCGATCCCGACAAGCCAAACAGATAAGTTCTACCTCGTGTCCATTCGTGTTCTGTAAGCTATAACTTGCACATTAGAAAGCCTCGCCCTCCTTTTAGGCTTGGGTGCTCCCACTCCTGGCTTGAACAATGCTTCAGTCAGGGTGGTTGTAGTTGCCTTTGATAAAGGGAAGTTGGCAGGGGGCTGGTCCTTCTGTCTGTAACATGACAGATAAGGTTCTCTGACAGACAAAAAGAGGGTCGGCAGGATAGCCTGTCGGGGCAAACTTGTTTATTTGTACTAAAGGGGCATCTCACCCCTTCATGGACGTATACATGCACGAGTCCTCGGCAAGGTCTATATTTTTCATTAACATGCTGATACAAGTGCAAGCATTACAGAACACAAGCATGTACACAAGATATTACATTATTGGAATTAAAATTTGGCAAGTGCCTACAGATTTAAGATTGAAGAAAGATAAGTGCCCTGTAATCCCCTTTCTTGTCCCTCTCCTCCCAGGCATGGCAGGTGAAGGCAAAGAGGACGAGAGAGAGGCGTCAGTGAATGCGTCGATCGAGAGCATGGCGGAAGAGATCCGTCAACTACTGCCACCAGGGCCAGCAGGGCACGACAGGGCAAACGGAGCTGCAGCCCAAGAGGAAGCCTGTCGGGGCTCAGCTGGAAGACTGCTGGAGGAGACCGGAGCACCATCCCCACCACTGCATCCAACTCCCCAGCAAATCGTGTTGCCGGGGAGGAGATGCAGATGCAGATGATGGTGTTGCCACTAGATGAAGATGGTGCGGGCGGCGATCAGTCGGAGTCGGAGTAGGGGGCTATCATGGTCCTCCTCGTTGCTATCGCTCGAGAGGAGCTTTTGTCGTTGGTAGAGCTCTTTGTCGGTGTCAAAACCGGCGGATCTCGGGTAGGGGGTCCCGAACTATGCGTCTAAGGCTAATGGTAACAGGAGGCGGGGGACACAATGTTTACCCAGGTTCGGGCCCTCTCGATGGAGGTAATACCCTACTTCCTGCTTGATTGATCTTGATGATATGAGTATTACAAGAGTTGATCTACCATGAGATCGTAGAGGCTAAACCCTAGAAGCTTGCCTATGATTATGATTGTTGTTGTCCTACGGACTAAGCCCTCCAGTTTATATAGACACCGGAGGGGGCTAGGGTTACACAGAGTCGGATACAGAGAAGGAGATCCTCATATCTGAATTGCCAAGCTTGCCTTCCACGCAAAGGAGAGTCCCACCCGGACACGGGACGAAGTCTTCAATCTTGTATCTTCATAGTCCAACAGTCCGGCCAAAGTATATAGTCCAGCTGTCCGAGGACCCTCTAATCCAGGACTCCCTCACTCTCCGTGCAGCACCGTAAGCGAATTTCCGAGGGCGCGAAGACCTTGACGGAGAGCAGGTCGCTCTCCATTAATTTAAACTGGAGAATGTGCCCCTTCGTCAAGCTATGGGCACGGGCGAAGGTCTTCCAACCATGGCAAAGATACATTACATGAGGAGCGGGGAAGTCGGCGTCGACCCACATACCTCCATTCCCATAGCCCCTCATGTGCAACCTCAGAGCATGTGGTGGATCAAGCTCCATTTCCCGCGCGAACGGGGTAGGGAGACGAAGATGGCTGCACAATGGCTTGTACAGCCTGGCGAAGAACTCTCGAGGGTGATCTCCAGCGTGGCCTTCCATCGGGGGGGAGCCGCCGGCGGAGGCGTGACCGGTGCCCCGCCCCGTCCTCCCCTTCCCCGAGTGCCACGGCGGCCTCAACCTCGTCCCCTCCCTCCTTGTCTCACAACGGGCTCCACTGTTGTGAGCTCCAGAGGAGGAGGAATGCGCTGACGAGTGGAGGCTCTCATCACCGCCGCAGGAGCATCAGCACGCCCTCGCCCTCTCACCATGACGAGCAGAAGAAGGCTACAAAGGAAGAAGAAGGAGGAGGTGTGTATAAAGAAGCACCACCTCCATCCCCTTTTATTGAAGAGTAGAGACGGGGGCTGGCCCCTCTCCCCAAGGGCACCCGCCCCGCTCATCCAACACGACCCCCGAAGGCACGGGGAGTCAGGACCGACCCGCTGCTCCAACCAGCGACGCCCGGTTTCCCACCGCAGCACTCACACCCGTGCCCTCCACGTCCATCACCTACCCTTAATGAGGCATGGAAGACACGTGGTGGATGGGCCGGAGGCACGGAGGCAAGTGGGATGGTCGTTTCTGAACCGTGATCGTGGGCCACGAGTGCCATGCAGGCCACGATCCAGACCTTTTTTCATAACGTCACACACGACATGCGGGGAAACCGGAAACCGGCCCGGAATCAAGACTAATGAAGAAGCAAAGAAGATCTCAAGAGACCAGCCTCTTCAAAAGCGCTGCCTGTGAACTTGTTAGGCCCTACCCCGACGATGCTCGGCACCGCGTTCGGGGCAGGCCCGGGGGCTTCTGTCGGTGCAACAGACCCAGGGCCCGTTGACCTGACTATGCACAGGCACAAGATCAAGATTGAAGCACCGGAGCAAGAGACAAAGATACTCAAAGATCCAACTAACAGATCAGAAAGAACCAAGAAAAAGGCAGAAGGACCAGATGTTGTCAAAAGAGAGGCCTCCTTTGCCGGGCAGGCGAGCCCGACAAGGGGCGAGGCCACCCCAGAAGAAGAGGACCAAGGCATCCCGGCAGGGCCTGCCGGGACTCGCGGAGACCAGATCACCCCACCGACTACTCCACCACGACCCACGTCGTGGATCAGTGCGGTGTCAAGACGCGGGATGATTAATTGGCAGCCATTCGCCACATGGCGGCCACTTCCTACCAAGTAAACCCACAAATGACACTCGTCCAGAGACGTGTCAAGCGAGCAGGCGTGGAGTTGGCGAATTAGCCCGGCAAGCCTTGCCGGGTAACCAACGACATGACACTAAGCAGCGCATTAAATGCATACTGTCAACCTACGGAGTTAGGTATGATAGCACTGTTTGCTATCATATTAGTGTCTTATGACCAATTTTCCACTGTGGTAACCCCTTGATCTATAAAAGGAGGCCCATGGCAACGATTCGAGGGGTTAGAAGTTTAGATCAATCACACCCCCTTACACGCGTAGTCGCCGCTGCCCCGAAGCAACCCTGTCGGGCAAGTGTACTATGCACCACCACCACCTTTCCCAATCAATCCACCAAAGCAGGAGTAGGGTTTTACGCCTCGTAGCAGCCCGAACCTGGGTAAACCTGCCTGTGTGATCCCTGCCGTGATGCCTTGCGTTGGTCTGCTCTTTGTGCAACGCGACTCCCCCTGCCGAACTAGCAAGGGGCCGTCTTGGTCCCATAGGTGGTTGTGGTTTCCCGCGACACCCTCCACCAACAAACACACTCCACGGCTGATCCAAATCCATGGGTACCGTCCATACCAACAACAATCCTGGGGGAGTTTTGTTTAATTATTTGCAATTTGAACTCAGGACTGGGAATCCCTATTACCGCCCCTCTCGTGCAAGGGCGGGTGAATAAACACTCTTCGTGAGAATAATCCGCTTAGCATGGAAGATACTTACTACCTCCTGTCACTCTATGAACAATCCAGACACACAAAAAGGGATATTCATTTGAAGTTTTTAGAGGCGGCACATGCAAATTTACTTAGAATGGCAGGGTAATTCCGCATATAGGTAGGTATGGTCGACTCATCTGGAATAACTTGGGTTTCAAGATTTTGATGCACAAGCTGTATTCCCACTTAGTATAGGCGAAAGCTTGCAAATAGGTTGAGAAGCGGCTAGCTAGAGAGCGAAAATGGTCATGAACATGCATTATGCATAAGTAACATTGGATACTAGCATGAGTAGGATATGAACACCATGAACATACATATCATAGGGGCTATGTTGGTTTTGATTCATCTACATGCATGAACATGTGCCAAGTCAAGCCACTCGAACATTCAGAGGAGGATACCATATCATCATACTACATCACAATCATTTTAACGCAATGTTGACATCCAAGATAGATCATTATCCACTCCTAGCTACTTAAGCATGGCATGAGAATCTATAATCTCTAAGGGTCATTGCAAACATGTTTAATCATAATAGGCTGAAAAATGGATACTGGGTTAAACATATTTACAAAAACAGAACAAGTTGAGTTCATACCCATTTCTCGCTGCCATGGGCAGTTCATCAAATGTCATCACTATTTCCTTTCACTTGCACGACCGAATGATATGAAATCATAATAGTGCAAGAGTGTCGTGGACTAAACTGGAATCTGCAAACATTTTATTCAAAGAAGAAGACAATGTAATTTGGGCTCTTTGATAGATCAACAATAATGCATATGAGAGCCACTCAACAATTTCATCGTGGTCTTCTCCTTGGTATGACTCAATAATCAAAAATGAAATTCAGAGAAACACACTGAATATTTTTGGAGTTTTTGGTTTTTCTGGAAGAAAGCAAATAAAAAGGAAAAACAAAGACGCGAAAAACTATTTACACAGGAGAACTCCCATCAAGCAAAAGAAGAACAAGGAAATCTTTTTGGGTTTTCTTTTTAATACTACAACTAACTATAAAGAAAAACAAAAAGAAGCAAGAAACATTTTTTTGATTTTCTCAAAGTTTTTCAAACACACAAGAAAGCGGGAAAATAAATCTAGCATGGATGATACAATGAAAAAGTGTTAACACCGACAATTGGAATGAAATGTGTGAACAATGAATATAATGTCAGTTGAAATACGTACTCCCCAAGCTTAGGCTTTTGGCCTAACTTGGTAATCACCACTCGAAGAAGCCATCAAGTCCTATGTTGAAGTGCTATGGAGCGGGCACCTGAGTGCACCTACCTTCTCTCTAGCAAGTAAACACTTCGTAATGAATAGAGCAAATAATGCATAGAAGGAAAATGCAAGGTAGTGGCGGTGACACCCAACACCCCTCTCTCATCTCCCACTATCAGAGTGCGGTAAAAACCGTCAAACTCTGCGGGCCTAGGCTCTCTTAAATCCTCGTCAGAAGGGATCAAGCATATGTCACAAAATTCAGTGAGTGGTATGTGATGGGTTTCAGCATAGAAATTAAACTACGCCTCAGGAGGGTTATTCCTACTTAAGAAATGAAACTTTGTACAGAGGAATTTGTGAGGATATGATACTATTCACACTCAGCTGCGATGAAATCGATGAGGCCGGCATTAGCAGCAAATTGTGCAAACTCTTGACGGATTCTGTCTCCATCCATGAATGGGTTGTGTGGCCATTCGCAAGGATGTACCTCCGCCATTCTCCGGGTGTGGAGATCATTGAAAGATGACTCCCCAATAGCTCCCTTGGAGTTCTTCTTGGAAGCAAGCTTCCTAAAGAAACTCATCTTTTTCCTATGAACAAAATTCTGAAATTTTTAGTCCACAAATTTTTTCTCAACAAAACTTCACAAGATTGATAGCAACTACTCGTAGGGATGTATAAAGGCCATATCAAGCATTCAAAGTACTTAGAACTCTAACAATTCAACATGCAATCTCTTCTACCATAGCACCAAGCGTAACTAATTGTTCAAAATGTAAGCCACTAAAGCAAAAACTAATTGGGCCAATGGAGGAGTCACATACCAAGTAGCAATCCCCCAAAACAGTTTTAGAAACAGAGCTTCGAGCAAAGAGAACGAAATCCGTGGGTTTGAGAGCAAGAACACGGGGGAGAGAGCAATGGTGATTTTTTCTGGAGGTAGGTGATTACATGGGCTAAAGAGATAAGTGAAGGGGCCCACGTGGGGACCACAACCCACAAGGGTGCACCTAGGGCTGCTGGCGTGCCTAGGTGGGTTGTGCCCACCTGGTGCCCCCCCCCCTCTGATATTATTTGCATCAAAAATTCAGAAATATTCAGAAAAAAATCATATTAAATTTTAGGGCATTCCGAGAAATTTGATTTTTGGGTCATTTTTTATTGCATGGGAAATTCAGAAAACAGATAAAACATGGTATTTTATTTCATTTAACTAAGAAAAACAGAAAATAAAAGGCAAGGACAGAAGGTAGTGGCTACTAAATTCATCAACTTCATACCTCCCAAAAGTGATCCATTAATAAGGTTGATCAAGTCTTATTAACAACCACCTTCGATTAGCATGAAACCAAAAAGAACTTTTGTAAAACACTAAGTTACCTCAATGGGGATATGCATGTCCCCAATGATAAGTATATCATATTTCTTTTTGGCAGTAGGAAGAGGTAGTTGAAAACTTCCAATAGGGATTGTCGGAGATTTTTCAATAACATTAATACCATTCACTTGGAATTGTTTCTTCGAAAAGTGCACCATATGCTCGTTACCATTGATATGAAAAGTGACCTTGCTTTTATTACAATCATTAACAGCCCCTGCAGTATTCAAAAAGGGTCTGCCAAGGATAATCGACATGTTGTTGTCCTCGGGCATCTCAAGTATAACGAAGTTAGTTAAGATAGTAGCATTTGCAACAACAACGGGCACATCCTCACAAATACCGATAGGTATGGCAGTTGATTTGTCAGCCATTTGCAAACATATTTCAGTGGATGTGAGTTTATTCAAATCAAGTCTTTTATATAAAGAGAAAGGCATAACACTAACACCAGCTCCTAAATCACACAAAGCAATTTTCACATAATTTCTTTTGATGGAGCAAGGTATAGTCGGTATTCCAGGATCTCCAAGTTTTTTAAGTACTCCATCCTTAAAAGAATTGTTAGCAAGCATGGTGGATATTTCAGCTTCCGGTATTTTTCGCTTATTGGTGATGATGTCTTTCATGTACTTTGCATAAGGGGCCATTTTTAAGATATCAGTCAAACGGGTACGCAAAAAGATTGGCCTAATCATTTCAGCAAAGCGTTCAAATTATTCATCATCCTTCTTCTTAGTTGATTTAGGTGGAAAGGTCATAGGTTTTTGAACCCATGGTTCTCCTTCCTTGCCATGTTTTCTAGCAACAAAGTCCTTTTTATCGTATCTTTTATTCTTGGGTTGTGGGTTATCAAGATCAACAACTAGTTCTATTTCAGCATCATTGTCTGGTTCTTTATTATTTGTTTCAGTGTCCTCATGAATCTCATCATTATCTTTTTCATTATCGGAAGGTGAGTGTTCATTACCAGATTGAGTTTCAGCATTAGAAATAGAAACATCATTATCATTATCAAGAGGGTTTTCTACTTCAGGTTCACTAGAGGCATGCATAGTCCTATTGTTTTTATTCTTCTTCTTCTTCTTCTTCTTCTTCTTTTTTAGAAGGACTAAGTGCATTTGTGTTAGGTCTTTGAGAGTCTTGTTCAATTCTTTTTGGGTGTCCCTCAAGGTAAAGTGGTTCCTGAGTCATTTTACCTCCTCTAGTTGCCACTCTAACAGCAAAGTCATTTATATTATTATTCATTTCATCAAGCAATTCTTTCTGAGATTTAGCAACTTGTTCTAGTTGAGTTTGAACCATAGAGGCATGCTTTCCTACACCTCTAACATCGTTGGTAATTCTAAATAACAAGTCAACTCTAGAGAGCAATCATATTAGAGTTGTATTTCAATTGTTTCATAACATTTGCATTGAAGTGATCTTGCTTTCTAATGTAATTATCAAACTCATAAAGGCATTGACTAGGATGTGTATTATAAGGATTGTCATTGTCATTGAATTTCATTAAATAATTTACCTCTACCACCTTGGGTGGTGTTGTATCAAGCCCATGTATTTCTTTAATAGGAGGTAAATTTTTGACATCCTCGGCTTTAATACCTTTTTCCTTCATAGATTTCTTTCCCTCTTGCATATCTTCAGGACTGAGATATAAGATACCCCTCTTCTTCGGAGTGGGTTTAGGCGGTGGTTCGAAAAGAGACCAATCATCATAATTTTTCAATATGTTATTCAATAATTCATTGGCTTGTTCAATAGTTTGTTCCCTGAAAACACAACTAGCACAACTATCTAGGAAATCCCTAGAAGCAACAGTTAGCCTATTATTGAAGATATCAAGTATTTCTTTTTTCTTACGAGGATGATCTGGCAAAGCATTAAGCAATTGGAGAAGCCTCCACCAAGCTTGTGGAGACTCTCTTCTTCAATTTGCACAAAGTTAAATATTTCCTGTAAGGCAGCTTGTTTCTTATGACCAGGAAAATATTTTTCAGAGAAATAGTAAATCATATCCTGGGGACTATGCACACAACCAGGAGCAAGAGTATTATATCAAGTCTTAGCATCACCCTTTAATTAGAACGGGAATAACTTAAGGATATAATAATAGTGAATTTCTCATCATGAGCAAAAAGGGTAGCTATGTCATTCAACTTTGTAAGATGTGCCACAAAAGTTTCAGTTTCATAACCATGGAAAGGATCAGATTCAACCAAAGTAATTAACTCTGGGTTGATAGAGAATCCATAATGCTTATCATCAACAAAGATAGGTGAAGTAGCAAACTTAGAATCACATTCATTCTAGCATTCAAAGATTTCTCTTTCAATTTGCATAATAATTTCTTAAGATCATTTCTATCACTTCAAGCAAGAAAGTTCCTAGTTGTCTCCTCATCCATAACATAACCTTCCGATATTTTAGGCAATTAATATCTAGGAGGACTAGGTCAAATAGGTGTTTCAAGATGTCCAGTTTCACAAATTTCATTAGTTTCAGCATTCTCAAAAGCTATAGTTCTAGCAAGTTGTTCATCAAGAAATTCACCTTGTGGCACATTATCACCAAGCAAGGTACTAGCATCATCATGAGTATCATTCATAGCAGAAGTAGCATCATCAATTACTTGTGAAATAATAGGATTAATAACATGTGGTGGTGGTGCAAGTCTACTCAAAACATAAGGCGAATCAAGTGCAGAGTGTGATGGCAGTTCCTTACCTCCCCTCGTCCTAGAGGGAACGATCTTGGTTTTAGTATCCTTCAGATTCTTCATAGTGATAATTTAATAATAATCCCAAGTGACTCAACAAATATAGTTATGCTCCTCGGCAACGGCGCCAGAAAAAGGTCTTGATAACCCACAAGTATAGGGGGTCGCAACAATTTTTGAGGGTAGAGTATTTAACCCAAATTTATTGATTCAACACAAGGGGAGCCAAAGAATATTTCACGTATTAGCAGCTGAGTTGTCAATTCAACCACACCTGGAGATTAATTATCTACAAAAAATGATCAATAGCAAAGTAGTATGATAGTTTCGATAGTAGTAGCACCAGCAATAGCAACAGTAACAGTGATAGCAATGATTTTATAGCAAGTGTAACAGTAACGATAGAAGTAGTAACTTAGCAGAAACAATATAAGAGAAATTCGTAGGCATTGGATCGATGAATTCATTGGATGATATTCATCATATAACACTCATAACCTAGGGCGATACAACACTAGCTCCAATTCATAAATATAATGTAGGCATGTATTCCGTAAATAGACATACGTGCTTATGGAAAGAGTTTGCATGACATCTTTTGTCCTATCCTCCCGTGGCAGCGGGGTCCAATTGCAAAACAAGGAATATTAAGGCCTCCTTTTAATAGAGAACCAAAACAAAGCATTAACACATAGTGATACATGAACTCCTCAAACTACGGTCATCACCGGAAAGTATCCTGACTACTGTCACTTCGGGGTTAACGGATCATAACACGTAATAGGTGATTATAGCTTGCAAGATCGGATCTAGAACATAGATATAATGGTGATAACATTAACTGTTCAGATCTGAAATCATGGCACCCGGGCCCAAAGTGACAAGCATTAAGCATGGCAAAGTCATATCAACATCAATCTCAGAACATAGTGGATACTAGGGATCAAGCCCTAACAAAAGCAACTCGATTACATGATGAATCTCATCCAACTCCTCACTGACCAACGAGCCTATGAAGGAATTACTCACTCCCAGTGGAGAGCATCATGGAATTGGCGATGGAGAAGGGTTGGTGATGACGAAGATCGAAGATCACCCTCTCCAGAGCCCCAAACAGACTCCAGATCTAGCCTCCTGATGATGAATGGGAGGTGGCGGCGGCTCCGTCTCGTGAAATGCGATAATTCTTTCTGCCTAATTTTTTCTGGAAAAATAGGTATTTATGGAGTTGGATTCAGGGTGTACAAGGCCACCGGGTGGGGAAAACCCACCTAGGCGCGCTGAGGGCGGGCGCGCCCTGGTGGGTTGTGCCCACCCAGGTGCCCGCCTCCGGTGGTTATTGGCTCCAGTAATTCTCTTTTATTGTATAAAAAATCCTCACAAAACTTCGTTCCAATTTGAGAACTTTTATTTCTGCACAAAAAACAACACCATGGCAGTTCTACTGAAAACAGCGTCAGTCCGGATTAGTTTCATTCAAATCATTCAAATTAGAGTCCAAAACAAGAGGAAAAACGTTAGCAAAAGTAGATACGACAAAGACGTATCAGTCACTTACAAAGGTGAGATCTGATAGAGATAGATATAAAAGATTACTAAAGCGTAAAATAAAATAAAAGTAAATACAGCAAGATATTTTTGGTATTTTTATTTATAGATCTAAAAATATATGATGGAATATAGACCTGGGGGCCATAGGTTTCACTAGAGGCTTCTCTCTTGAAGGCAAATAATATGGTGGATGAACAAATTACTATCGAGCAATTGATAGAAAAGTGCAAAGTGATGACGATATCCAAGGCAATGATTGTGCATATAGGCATCACGTCCGTGTCAAGTAGACCGAAACAATTCTTCATCTACTACTATTACTCCACACATCGACCGCTATCCAGCATGCATCTAGAGTATTAAGTTCATAAGAATGGAGTAATGCCTTAAGTAAGATGACATGATGTAGAGGGATAAACTCAAGCAATATGATGAAAACCCCATCTTTTTACCCTTGATGGCAACAATACAAATACGTGCCTCGCTACCCCTACTTTGTCACTTGGTGAGGACACCGCAAGATTGAACCCAAAACTAAGCACCTCTCCCATTGTAAGAATAACAAATCTAGTTGGCCAAACCAAACCGATAATTCGAAGAGAAATACAAAGATATCAAATCATGCCTATAAGAATTCAGAGAAGATTCAAATAAGATTCATAGATAATCTGATCATAAATCCACAATTTGTCGGAGACAAACACATCAAAAAATAAGATTACATTAGATAGATCTCCAAGAACATCGAGGAGAACACGGTATTGAGGCTCAAAGAGAGAGAAGAAGCCATCTCGCTACTTGCTATGGACCCGTAGGTCTGTGGTAAACTACTCACGCTTCATCGGAAGGGTGATAGAGTTGATGTAGAAGCCCTCCATGATCGAATCCCCCTCTGGCAGGGTGCCGGAAAAGGTCCCTAGATGGGATCTCACAGGTAAAGAAGGTTATGGCAGCGGAAAAGTATTTTGGTGGACGCTTCTGGTAGCTTGGGAATATTTCTAAATTTATAGGCGAAGAATTAGGGTTGAAGGACTCCCGGGAGGCCCACAAGCCAGGGGCCCCCTTAGGGCATGCCCTGAGGGCTTGTGGAGTCCTCAGACTCTTCTGACTTCCTCCTCAAGTCCTACAGGTGTCTTCTGGTCCAAGAAAAATCATCGTAAAGATTTATTCCGTTTGGACTCTGTTTGATATTCCTTTTTTGTAAAACTCAAAAACAAGGAAAAAACAGAAATTGGCACTGGGCTCTAGGTTAATAACTTAGTCCCAAAAATAATATAAAATAGCATACTAATGCATATAAAACATCCAACACAGATAATATAATAGCATGGAACAATCAAAATTATAGATATGTTGGAGACGTATCAGTAGTCTTCAATGGTGAACATGTCTATGTTGGTCATATCTAGTACATGACTCATGTTTGACCTTTTGGTCTCCAGTGTTCTGAGACCATGTCTGTACATGCTAGGCTCGTCAAGTTTAACCCAAGTATTGTCCATGTGCAAAACTAGCTTACACCCGTTGTATGTGAACATAGAATCTATCACACCCGATCATCATGAGGTGCTTTGAAACGATGAACTTTGGCAACAGTGCATACTCAGGGGGAACACTTTATCTTGAAATTAAGTGACGGGATCATCTTATAATGCTACCGTCTTTCTAAGCACACTAAGATGCATAAAGGATAAACATCACATGCAATCAAAAATATGTGACATGATATGGCCATCATCATCTTGTGCTTTTAATCTCCATCTCCAAAGCATCGGCATGATCTCCATCGTTGCCGGCACGACACCTTGATCTCCATCGTAGCGTCGGGGTCATCTCGCCGACTATTGCTTCTACAACTATTGCTAAAGCATAGCGATAAAGTAAAGCAATTACATGGTGCTTAAATGATTGACACGCATGTCATACAATAATTAAAGACAACCCAAAGGCTCTTGTCGGTTGGCATACTCATCGACATGCAAGTCGTGAACTTATTACAAAACATGATCATCTCATACATCAACATATATCACATCATATGTTGACCATATCACATCACAACATGCCCTGCAAAAACAAGTTAGATGTCCTCTACTTTGTTGTTGCAAGTTTTACCTGGCTGCTATGGGCAACTAGCAAGAACCGTTCTTACCTACGCAAAACCACAATGGTGATTATCAAGTTTGTTGTCTTAACCTTAAGGATCGGATGTAGTCAAATTCGATTCAACTAAAGTAGGAGAAACAGACAGCCGCCAACCACCTTTATGCATAACAAGTTGCATGTCAGTCGGTGGAACCGGTCTCATGTATGTGGACATGTAAGGTTGGTCTAGGCCGCCTCATCCCACAGTCGAATCAAAATAAGACGTTGGTGGTAAGCAGTATGAACATCACCACCCACAACTCCTTTGTGTTCTATTCATGCATATCATCTACGCATAGACATGTCTCATGGTTCCACTGTTGGGGAACGTTGCATGGAAAACAAAAAAAATTCTACACACACGCAATATCTATCCATGGAGATGTATAGCTACGAGAGGGGGGGAGCATCTACATACCCTTGTAGATCACTAAGCAGAAGCGTTTATCAACGTGGTTGATGTAGTCGTACACCTTCACGATCTATCCCGATCAAGTACCGAACGTATGGCACCTCCCTGCCTCTCAGTCTCACTCTCCCTCGCTCTCACCCCCTCCCCTGGATCTCTCTCTCT
The DNA here is from genome assembly GCF_002162155.2 of Triticum dicoccoides. Taxonomy (NCBI): domain Eukaryota; kingdom Viridiplantae; phylum Streptophyta; class Magnoliopsida; order Poales; family Poaceae; genus Triticum; species Triticum dicoccoides. Next base: position 351,375,865 of record NC_041389.1, read on the forward strand.
CTCTCGCTCTCTCTTATGACCGAGCAAGCCCGTCGCCGCCGTCCAAAGCCACCGCGGCCACAGCCACCGCCTTGCCCCTCCATCATGTCTGAAAGGTCCTCTGCGACGCCCTCTTCCTCATCACCGAGCCACACGACGCGGGAAGGTCTGCTCCGCCGCCAATGAGCTTGTCTTCCTCCTCAACTGCCATCGATCGCCCTCGCTGATTCGTCGTCCACAACAGACCCCCGAGCTTGCCAACTGCACCAACAGAACCCCTGTGAGCTTCGTCGTCTTCTCCCCTGCTCTCCGAGCTCACCGTCGGAGCCGAGAACTCCCCGCCGTCGGCCAGGTGGCCACCATCGTGCTAGTCATTGGAGCTCGTTTCCGAGCACTCCTTCATGCTCCGCATGCTCCTGGGAGCACGTAGCACCCCACCTCCCGCCCTGCCATGCACCACAAAAGCAATCCCGCATGCGACCGAATTTCGGACATCGCCGCGAGCTCCAGTCACCCCGCGGCCTCCCACCTGCCCCCTTGGACGTGCACGTGCATGGGCTACATCCAGTAGCCTCGGTCGCCACTCCTGTGGCCTGCAGCGCAGAACCCGCCGAGCCCCATGGTCACCGGCGATGACCTCGCCGCCGTGTGCCACCCCCATGTGGGTCCGGCTTGTCTGGTGGTTAGTTTAGCTGCTAATTATCCCCCACAACCACTGACAGTGGGCCCCGGCACCACCTAATCTTTTAGTTAGGCTAATATAACCCCCCCTGTTAACCCTGTGTCACTCACATGTGGACCCCACATGTCAGGTTTGAATCTGGTCAGCGCTGCTGACTTGCTGACGTAGGCATGACACAGTAAATGATTTTCTGGATTTAAAATAATTCAAGAAATTCCATAAAATTGTTTAAACTTCAAAAAATCACAGAAAATCAACTGTAACTCAGATCGAAATAATTTATATATGAAAAAATTATCATAAAAATTCAGTCTATCCATTGTACCATTTTCATGCATGAAAAACCAAGTTATAGCTACTGAATATGTGAAAACACATAAATGGCATTTTAAATGCTTAATTTGAAGTTGCATGGTTCAAATGAACTTCATCCAAATCAAATGCTAGATGCATTAGCTCAAACCACATCATATCTACATGTCATGATCATGCATTATATTGTTGCATTTGCTTGTGTATTGATTGCCGGCACCATCCTTCTTGATAGGTCCTACTCCGGAGAGTGTTCCAGAGTTCCTGTTTAAGGAGCAGTGCTCCACTGTTGATCTACCAGGCAAGCAGACCCCCTTGGTCATTCCGATACAATCCCATTATCTTGCTCCTGCTCTCTTTTATTGCATTAGGACAACAACAATTCAACTGCTACTTTATGTTGGGGTAGTTGAACCCATTCCTCTGCATGACCTGTCATTGCCATAGTAAATAGTTGAAACCCACTAGCATGTGTAGGACTTGATTGAGCCATGTTGTGTTCCTACCATGCCATGCCTGCTATTGCTTAGAGTTGTGTCAGGTTTGATTCATTGGGAATGGATTGGAGTGCTATGATATGTCTGATGCTGAGAGTTAAGTGTGTGAACACGATTTGGTAAAGGTAGCGGTGAGAGGCCATGTAGGAGTACATGGTGGGTTGTCTCATTGGGACCATCCTTAAGAACTGAGTTCTGTGTATGTTATCCAAGACTAGCTGCTACCACGCATTGGGTTCCGGTAACTCGGTCTCTCTCGGCTTATTAATCGTCTCGATCTCTATCCAGGAGTTGGAACTAGTTTCTGGTGTTTGTAGGCAGTGCTATTTTTCTACCAAGTGGCACCCGACAGGGTGGACTTTGGACAGACTAGGCATCATGGCTTGGTGTACCAAGTGGCACCCGGATGGTGGGCTCGGGAACCCTACACACATCGGCCGTGATGGAAACTTTGGTCGGACTTCCCTTGCAGGTTCAACCTCAGATAGGCGATAAACTTGGACAAAGTCTTGTGTGGTTAGTCAGGTCGTGGCCAACACCCTCGCCGGGCTTCCGCTTGAAGGTTGCCAAGATACATGACGTGTATATGGTGATAAGTGGTGAGAGTATGTGTGAAGAAGTACACCCCTGCAGAGTAATCATATATTCGAATAGCTGCGTCCTCAAATATGGACTACTTGAAAACTTATGTGGTACATAGACAACTTGAAGTAGATACCCTAAAATGCTCAAGATAAGTGTGAGTGCTATGGATGGCCTTGTCGTAGGGAGACATGATAGAATCCATAGTAGTGTGTTGTTGTGCTGTTTAGTGGACTCGTGTGCGCTTTCTCACCTCAAAGAAGTTACTCGTAGTCGTAGAACAAGATAGCCACCGAGTCCAAGCTGGCTTTCTACAGCTAAACCCCACTTTGCTTTCTTGATACTAATGCATGTATGATAGGATCTGATGTAAGTCTTGCTGAGTACCTTTGTACTCACGTTTGCTTAATTTATGTTTTGCAGAGGAGGCTTCTGTCTCACTAGTAGTTCCGCATGGACTTCGACGAGTAGCTTGATATCTCAACTACGATCGTGTACCCTTGGGAGGGTCTTGTAGATAGTCAGGCTTCTCAGCCTTTTTCATTTGTAGTTGTCTGCATTGTTGAGGAAATCGTTAACTGGTAGCTGCTCGGTTGAATAGAGAGTAGGGGATTAATAGGCTAATCGGCAAGTTAATCGGCCATTTATTCAATTAATCGGACGATTTATCAGTTTATCGGCTAATCGACGACCCTACGAGTAGGGATTAATCGGCAAGTTAATTGGTTAATCAGATGAATTCTTGAACAGGGGTTGTCTGTACTCAGACATGTTATGCTTCCGTTGCTTGTATGCTTTGTAAGATGGGTCCTGTGACCCCTGTTTGTAATATATTGTTACATTGGCTCTTCTGGGCCTTTATCTATATGAGTTGTTGAGTTATGCTGTGATGTCATGTTGTACAGCACATATTTGCATATTATGCGTACGTGTAACGTGCATTGCTATGTGTGGGGTTCAACAGTTAGTTGTTTTCTTTTGGTAGCCTTCCTTATGAGGAAATGCTCCCTAGTGGTTCCAGTGAGTCATAGTAGTTTGCTACTGCTCTGGAACACTGGGATTGGCCGGCATGTATCCTTCTTTGATCATGTGTTTGTCCATTCGGGGACATGTCATGCGTTGTTCCTTTAAATCCTTGTAGCTTGCTGCGACTTGGATTCATACGTTGATGACCGACATGTTCATTGCTGGGTTACGTATGGCTGTCCATGTACGACTGTGTCAGCTTGGTTCACGACTAACCATGTCGACCCGGGTTCTCTGTCATATGGATGCTAGCGACACAATCATATACGTGAGCCAAAAGGCGCAAACGGTACCGGCTAAGGTAAGGCTACAGCCGTGGAAATACCGTGCGTGGTGCCGCAAAGTGATATGATGTGTTACATGCTAAATCGGTGTGACTTAGGATCAAGGTCCCGACATCCATCTGGTTTGGCCTATAAACATGTTATAGTATTTTCGTGAATCGTACTCTACTACACCTTTGCACTTCTAGAACATCATTGGCCCTGGTCTCTTGTGTGATAGAGTGTCAACTTGGCTTATATGTGGTTGCAGGGCCGGTTTGTGTTGTATGCCGGAGCGGCGGCTTTGGATTGTGTTGTGGGGTGTCGACTTTAGTCGTTTGGGTAATATAGTCATTGACTCGTTTGGTTCACAGTTTCAAGGATGATGTGTGTTGATGTTGTTTTTTTGGCTAGTTTTCATCGTTAAATGATCAATTCTCGTCTAGATGAAAAGGCCAAGTTCGTGCCGGTTGGTCGGAAGAGAAATAGTGGCTGCATGTGCCTGGTAAACCCACGTAAGCTTTTCTTATGGCAACGGCTCGTGGCAATTTATCCAAATTAGGGTAAAGTAACATCATGGAGTACAAGGGGTGAAGGAAAAGTAGGCTCTACATCTACCCAATCCTCACAAATTTTAGAATCATAACATCTCCTAGCAAGAAAATGGGCTACTCCATTAACTTGGACGGTGTTTGAAGTTGATCCCTGAAATATTATGCGCTAGCAGAAAGTAATCAGCCAGTATCACCGAATGAGGGCTCTAGATTTCAGTATCTCCATTGCATGCTTGCACTAAGGGTCAGTTTGGTTGGAGGCCTGGACAATGCGTCTGGCAAAAAGTAGTGCCTGGATGAAGCCTGAGATGGTATACACTTTTTGCCTGGCCAGGCTAGCCTTGTGCATGCTTGTTTGGTTCCCTTCCTCGCCTGCTCCTTTGTCCTTTAGTGATTAACAAATTACCAAAGCTACTACTGTCCCTCCATTAACATCAGGCACATAGCCAGGCGTGGAAAACCAGATGTCTGGGCCAGGCTGATCACACTGCCTGGGTCTGGATATATTATTTTATTTGACTTTTTTAATCAAGCAAGGCTAACCATGAAGCTAGGGTACGCAGGCCAAGCAGTCCTGTTGTCCACTAGGGTACCAACCAAATAAAAGCCGGGTAGAAACCAGGGACGTCTCAGGCCAGGCTAGCAATGGTGTGGATTCCAACCAAACTGACCCTAACTCAAGGCAATCAGACTCTACCAGTACATTAAGGCAGCCCGATATGTCCACCAGTTTTACTCCACTCCTCGGTGCAATTGCTTCGGCCGCTTGCGGACTAATTTTGTTGTCGGTCACTTTTGAAATCCCGGCCACAGCTTCTCCCCTAGAATTACGAAGAATCGCCGCTGTCGCAGCACTGCCATCCTCGAAAAAAGACGCATTTGTGTTAAGTTTATATGTACCTGATGCTGGTCTCTGCCAACGCTTAGTAGCAGTATGTTTCGGCGCTCGGATAGCATGATTCAAAGAGATCGCCTGAGTGGCAAAAGTTGTATTTGGTGCCGATTTAATTCTTTCTCCTTTAACTACCTCGTGACGCTCCCACCAGATATAGCAGGCCGCCACCGCAATCGTTTCCTGCAACCCCAACTGACTAGAAACGGGTGATTTCTTCACTGGGTATCTCAAAAGTTCCTCCAGCGCCACTGAACCCGAACGGTCAGTGTTAAGAGCCCTCGATATTATGTCATTTAATCCAAGGATTTCTAAACTTGCTTTGCACGCTCACATGTAAAGGCTAGATGTCGAATATCTTCTGCCCCTGGTGGCAAATAGAACATGCAGGCGAGACCTTGAATTGTCTATTCCTCAGAATTCCCACTCCTGGAATTATGCCGTGTAGAGCTCGCCATACAAATTTTTTGATCTTACTCGGAATGTGCAGCTTTCATAGTATATCCGAAACCGGATTCTAACTTACGTTTCACACGGATTTTTCCTCGGCCTAGCTTCAAACTGGTGCTCCCGTTCTATGTATATTCTATGTAGTATGCCGGCCTCACGGTGAAACTGTAGCATTTTGTAGCATGCCACGCCACAAAGTCCTCCGGTAGCTGTCCTGGCAATGCAATTCTCAAGATTCGTTCTGCATCCACTCCAAAGGTGATCTTATTAGTTGTTCTCAAGCTGGTCTAAAACGATTGAACAGCACGCTTTATTTTAATAAAACGGAGCGGGGCGCGAGTTTTTTGATAGAAAAAAAACTGTATTCTGCAGTGTAAATCAGGGCGGGCTTTTGATTAGTACCAGTTTCAAGGTGTTATGATGTTGGCTACTGTTTAAACCAGCTGTAGACAGGGATGAAATATGTGTTCAAAATGATAGGACAAAAGTCGTACCCGGAGTTCCAGGTTTTGTAGATGGGCGGGCAGGCAGGCAGCACGATGCATGTAGCTGTGCAGGGGTGCAAAGATCGTCACATGGTGGACCAATGACTGTTACTTGATTTGACCGCAATCAGCACCAAACATGTACATACAAATCGGTGATGCTTGAGGGGCACACGTTATATGAAGCGCTGCCGATCCATATCGATGTGCTCCCGACTGTGTGCGGCCATATATCGTGCTGGCGCGTCAAGATAGATAGAAGGAATTAAAAGGGAGAAAATTATACTAAACATCCAAGTCGTTGTAGTATAGTGGTAAGTATTCCCGCCTGTCACGCGGGTGACCCGGGTTCGATCCCCGGCAACGGCGTTTTTCTGGGTCACTGAATCGTATCGTGCGCGCTCCAATTTTTTTTAATACACTTCTCGCGGATGCTGCATGGCACATGCCTCCACACGAAGACAGCCATCCCCGGCGAGTCTTCATCTGACCAACCATCTCCGCCTCTCTTTTTTTTGGAACTCGGCCACTGAGAATCTCGATTTTAAAAATAATAATAATAGAGTTGTCCGATTTATTAGCGGAAACCTGAGCTGGGTCACTGAATCGTATCGTGCGCGCTCCAATTTTTTTTAATACACTTCTCGCGGATGCTGCATGGCACATGCCTCCATACGAAGACAGCCATCCCCGGCGAGTCTTCATCTGACCAACCATCTCCGCCTCTCTTTTTTTTTTGGAACTCGGCCACTGAGAATCTCGATTTTAAAAATAATAATAATAGAGTTGTCCGATTAATTAGCGGAAACCTGAGCGAAAACCGTTACAACAGCCCACAAAAGATGGCACTTCGACCGACATGGCACCCACAGGACCCAAACACACCGCCGAGGAAAAGATACCGTCGAGATTCCCCACAATGTCATCATCATCACCTCTCCTCAAGCAAAGAGACTCCGACTTTGACGTCGACGACCCTTCAAGACCCTTCCGAACGAACGAGGCACGGAACCCTATCAGCCAAAGCCAAACAATCGGCCTGCGACGTCAAGGACCAGGTAGCTCTGACTTTGATGATGAGCCTCACAGGAGAAAACGAGCACGCGGGGCACCAACAGAGTCCGGACTACCAATCGTCTGGCATCATTGTCGCCGCGTAGAGCCGCAACATTGGAGCTCCGACTTCATGTTCATGAACCAGTCGATTGTAGACGACGAAGGCACACCACGATCCTGCACATCTCGCCATCATCATCGCCGCCACACAATTCGCAACGCCAACCTCCCACATCGCTGATCGGACACTTGCCGACCGCGACGCCGTGCACGTCTAGCCTACAAGCAACACCAATAGGACCATGATCTTCAAGACGGCGCCTCAAAGAGGGGTCACGACGATGGAAACGACGCCGCCGCTCGATCCAACGGATCTAGACTTTCACCCGAAGATCTTGCCCAGGAGTTGAGGAAGTGTTGAGCTCACAGACAACGCCTATAAGAAGTATAGCGACGCCCACAGGCGCCGCCGCTGCCGGACGTCACCGGCTAGACCTTCGCCCTGAGTAGCGCGACCACCAACCCAACGTAGGCGCCGCCATTGGCCCGCACACCCCAGCGCGGCTAGCACACCAACCACGCCGGGCCACCTCCATCCTCACTGCCAGCAAAGGCGAGCCTAAACTAATCAACTGGCCAGATCTGGCGCCCGCCCTGCCGCATTGCCACGGAGTCTCCGCACATCATCGCCACAGGGCTTTGCGCAGTGCCCTCGTCGGAGAACACCGCCCCGGCCGAGCCAGTCGTCCCACGAACGCGCATGAACCCGATCTGGCCAGCGCCGGCGATCTGACGAGCCGCGATCACCGAGCCAAAGCCCCCACCCAGGAGAGCCCGCACGGGAAGGAGAAGCGGGTTGCCACCCCGCCTTGACCTGCCGCTGGAGAAGAACCGTCGATGACGACGCCGGCTACCATGCAGCGCAGCAAAGGGGCCGAGCCTCCCCCGCCGAATGCTTCCACCGCGAGGAAGGAATGGGAACCCCACCGTCGTCGTCCGCCATGGGCTTAGCCCAGCGATGGGCGAGGAGAGGAAGGTGGAGAAGGAGGGGACGGTCGGCGGCGCTTTTTGGGGTCCTGCCCGCATCGCAACACAAACGACAGAGGGTGGATACAATTCTAAGCTCTCCGGCTCTCACTATCGACCGCCTATACACGACACCAAAATGACCAATCGTGCCATCTGCTGCTCAGCTTCGTTGCTAGTGAGACTCACTAATAAACTGACGTTGCAAGGCGCGCTGAGCACTATGGGCTAATTTCATTGCACCGAGGCCATGACGCGCCACCTTCGTGCCAACTTAGGGCTACTTTGATTCAAAAGGAATTCTATAGAATTTTGGGATTAGAATTCTTAGGTATTTTCCTACGTTTGTCTTTATTCATAGAATTGGATTTCATAGGAATTTTTCTATGAAATATTTTGTACTACATTTTATGGGAAATCTAACATCCACTTTAACCTCTTTTACATTTTTTTTCTTGTGGCATCAAGCACCCCTTGGTAATTCTATATGATTTTCGAACCAATATGTGGTTGGATGATTAGGAGGACAGTGGTATCCCTAGCCATCAGGCTTCAAGTCATGATGCTCGAATTATCTTGGATTTGTTCAGGATTGTGACACATGCTGGCGTTGACCTTCGTCTCGAAGCCCGACGTTGTGGGGTCGAGATGTCACCAAAGGGGTTGCGCCGCCAGTCAGTGGTCATCAAGTCCGACGAGGACGCGGTCACACGCCTCGAGCCGACAGCCCCGGCGAATCCAAGCGTCATTTGTGGCGGAGCAATGGATTCCCGCCTGATCGACTCAGACGCGGTCGGGCGCACTCCTCCCGAGAGCGCCAGCCATCCAGGCGAACGGCCATCTCCTCCTCGTCCCCGCATGGGACGAGGTCCCAGTTGGCGTACCGAGAGACCTCGAAGTCGGATTCGCTGCCCACTATGCCGAAGAAGACCGGAGATCACACATGAGCTTGGGACGGAGTGTAGTGGAGTAGAATAAAGTGGCTAGAGTTTGTTTTGGAATGCGGATAGGGACGAATAATGTGGGGTCGGTGTCACGCCCAATATGCGACCCTATCCAAAAGGAACTCGAAGGTCCCACCAAGGATAGACCCGCATATTGAAACGCTTTTGCAAGGTGGATATCATTACATCAACATTACATAATAGATGGGGATACATACATAAGGCATACAATGCCACACGAATACAACATCACAATACATCAGAGCATCATCCGACTACGGATGAAACACAAACAGAAACTCAAACGACATCCACCCTGCTAGCCCAGTCTGCCGACCTGAAACCTATCCCCTGATCGAAGAAGAAGCAGAAGAAGAACTCCAACACAAGCAAACATCGCTCTCGCGTCATGATCATCGTACAACCTGTACCTGCAACTGTTGTTGTAGTAGTCTGTGAGCCACGAGGACTCAGCAATCCCATTACCATGGGTATCAAGACTAGCAAAAAGTTTAAAAGGAAGGAAGGGGTAAAGTGGTGAGGCTGCAGCAGCGACTAAGCATATATGGTGGCTAACATACGCAAATAAGAGCGAGAAGAGAGCAAGCAGAACGGTCGTCAACTAGTAATGATCAAGAAGTGATCCTGAACTCCTACTTACGTCAAACATAACCCAGAAACCGTGTTCACTTTCCGGACTCCGCCGAGAAGAGACCATCACGGCTACACACGCGGTTGATGCGTTTTAATTCGGATCTGGTGTCAAGTTATCTACAACCGGACATTAACAAATTCCCATCTGCCTATAACCGCAGGCACGATTTTTGAAAGATTATACCCTGCAGGGGTGTCTCAACTTAGCCCATGACAAGCTCTTGCGATCAACGAAGGAATAGACCTTCTCCCAGGAAGACCCGATCAGACTCGGAATCCCGGTTTACAAGACATTTCGACAATGGTAAAACAAGACCAGCAAAGCCGCCCGATGCGCCGACAATCCCGATAGGAGCTGCACATATCTCGTTCTCAGGGCAACACCGGATAGGTCAGCCTACGAGTAAAACCAGCCCTCGAGTTGCCCCGAGGTGGCCCCGCAGTCTGCCCGGTTCGGACCAACACTTAGACAAGCACTGGCCCGGGGGGGCTAAAATAAAGATGACCCTCGGGTTGGCCGACCCAAGGGAAAGGGATAGGTGGTGATGAGGCAAATGGTAAAACCAAGGTTCGGCCTTGCTGGAGGAGTTTTATTCAAAGCGAACTGTCAAGGGGGTCCCATAAATCACCCGACCGCGTAAGGAACGTAAAATCCGGGAACATAACACCGGTATGACGGGAACTAGGGCGGCAAGAGTGGAACAAAACACTAGGCAAAAGGCCGAGTCTTCCACCCTTTATCAAGTATATAGATGCATTAATAATATGAGAGATATTGTGATATCCCAACAAAATCCTGTCCACCATGGAGCAATCTTCAACTTCACCTGCAACTAACAACGCTATAAGAGGGGCTGAGCAAAGCGTAACATAGCCAATCAATGGTTTGCTAGGAAGGGTGTCAAAGGTTAGAGGTTCATGGCAATTTGGGGAGGCTTGAAGAGCAACAGATAGGTAACGCAGCATAGCGATAGAACGAAACAACTAGCATAGCAATGATAGTAGTGAGATCCAGGGTAGCGGTCATCTTGCCTGAAATCCCGCAAGGAAGAAGAACGAGTCCATGAAGAAGACGAACGGATGAAGCCGAACCAAGCGTAGACGAACGAATCCTCATGATCGCAACGAAACAGGAACTATCGAAAAGAAGCACACAACATAGATAAACACACCACACATGAACAAGGCATGATGCACAAACAAGCATGATGCATGACAAGACTAAATGAATCTACTCATGGCAAGAGATGATGCAAACAAGAGCAACACACTAAAGCAAGTTTAAATGAGGCCGGGAACAACATATAACAATTCCGGTAAGTCCTCATATGCATATTTCGAAATTGGTCCAGATCTGAATAAACCTTATGTTCAAGTTGTTAAACAGTAAGTTAAAATGCACCAAGATGATCTACACGAGATTCTAGTCAAGTTACATATAGAGTTTATTTAGTTCGGAGCTACGGCCTAAAAGATATGAGCAAACCAAGTTAAACATGGCATTGATGCCAAATGCACCCAAACATCAAGCAAACACCTCAAAACAAGGATGCAACATGATAATATGAAACTACATGCAATTCTAATCAAGTTTTATATATAGCACACTCAAAACGGAGCAAAGGTTCAACACATGCACTCTATACAAGTTTAAAGGATAGGCTGTCCAAAACAGCAACTAGGCATATTGCAAGCATCAAAACAATAAGCTACAGCACCTCAACATAATAATAAAAGGCATGGGCATGATGTACAGCTAAAGCACAACAAAACATGAACACTGAGCTAACTCCAGAAATCACTAGAACATGCTCAAACACACATGATAAGATTGCAAGTTATAACAATTTCAGACTTTGCAGAAAATAACATCACGTTGCAATGTTCAGAGCTATCAAACAACATGTTACAGAAACTTATCATGGCAAACAAAGGCATGGCATGAACCTACTAAATGCATAGATCAAAAGTCCCTTGCTGACCATGAGCCAAAAATGATCAGAAAATATGATGGCACCCACGTAAACATAGCAAGTTATTATTACAGATTCAAACATGGCAGAAACAGAATTATGAAGGCATGTAGATGAGCTTGTGCAACTCACTACAGAGCAATACATGGCATGGCAAGGCACCCAACAGTAAGAAGACATATTTATGAAGCTAAGCATGGCAAGAGCAAGGTCATAGGGTGCATGGATCACTAGGAGAACACATGGAAACAACTGAACTTAATGTTAACAGGCTGACAACAACATTATGAAGCAACTTTGGAGCAAGATATGAACAAGCTACAGCAACCTATAATTACAACCAGGGGCATGGATGGATATAGCATGACATGTAGAACAAAACATGTTTAGTGGTCATCTCCAGATTATGCATAGAATGACTAGTAGCAACATGTTTATATAGCATCACGAAATAACAGATTCAGCCTAGCAAAACAGCAACATCATGTACCCTACTTAACAAGCTCGATTCACTCACCACAAGTCATTGCATGACAAGATAAGCATAGCATCATAAAGAAGACATGTTTGTGAAACAAACCAAGTCAAGAACAAGTCCATAGCATGCACGGATCAACTACAACAAGCTTGGCCAAATTGAATAACATGTAAACAATCTGCCAGGAAACATTTTGAAGCAAAAGTAGAGCACGAAAATGATATGCTAGACTACTCCATAATTGCAACAAAGGGCATGAATGGATAGACAATAGCCACATGTTCAAAACACCCTTACTGAAGTATCTCAAAATATGCATGGATCTATCTATAGCATCTAGTTTACATGGCATCAAAATAACAGCAGAACAGGGACTAAAATCAGCAACATCACGATGCCTAGTTTGCATGCTTATGCTAGTCACCACATTCATCACAAAAATGCATGGCAAACACCACTGCAAAAAAAACATGGCACAGTTCAAAACACATGAAGACATCAACCTCATAGGATGCACACATCACTCATGGCAAAAATGACAAAAGAGCTCATTCTGTTAACAGACAGCAGAAAACATTATGAAGCACTCTTACAACGATGATTCAGGCATCAAGATGATCTCAAATTGTAACATCCCAAATTTTCAATTTGGAATGTTATACATAGATCATCATTGCATATCATATTTTGTTGCATCTTTTGCTCGATCCTAGAAATTCTATGCAACTCAAGGACCCTCGGAGAGAGTTGGGGATTTCGTTATTTTCTTATTTGAGTTTTTCTCAAATTTTGAAAATAGGATCATTGATTTTATTTATTTTATCTTCAATTATTTCTACTACCAAAAATTCAGAGAGGGAATAAAATGACTTTTCCAAAATAAAGAAATAATGAAGATTTAATAAAAAAATCAAATAAGTTTTATTTTGGAAGTTTTTCGCCTTTTATTTGCCTTAGGGAAAATGCGTGTTTTCAAAAAAAACTGCATTTTAGGCCGAGTAAAAGTTCATTTTGTTCGACTCATTTTTAGGAGTCGGGGAAAATTTACTTTGTAAATTTTGAAGTTCGTTTAGATTTTATTTCATTCGTTTTTCTGCGTGCGATATCTATTTAAAAAAACGCGCAGCGCCCCGCCTGGGCCAAGGGCCCAGCCGGCCCAGCCGCCCCTCCCCTCGCGCGCCCGCGCGCAGCGCGCCACCGCCGCCGCCCTTGCCTTGCCCCCTCCTCCAAGCAGCACCCCCCCCTTTAAATACC
>NC_041389.1:351389268-351391659 GCF_002162155.2 Triticum dicoccoides
CGGAGCCCCACCTCGTCGAGGTAGCCGCGCCGCGCCACCCTCCCCCTCAGTTCGTTTTTTTTTTAAAAAACCGTTCCGGTTTTCTTTTTCCATCGTTTCGTTTTTTTTCGAAACCCTAGATCGGTTTTTATATTCCGGTTTTGTTGTTTAGCGAGCGTTCCCCGAACGGTTCGCCTTAACGAACATGATCACCGGTTATTCACGGTTAACGAACGTCCGTCCGTTTAACCATTCGTCGTTTTCTTTTAATCGGACTTGTTTCACTATTTTCTGATCACGATTTCAGATCCGATCCTCGTTCTAGTTTATCTTCTCGCTCGTTTGTCGGAATCAGGTGATTCAAGCGCCTGGAGTTTCGTTTCGAAACCGCCGTTCCGACTAATCAACTTAAACATAGTTTTGCTACTGTAAAATTTGACCTAGTTTCAACTTGCTAGAATCGAGCTGTTTTCTTCCGCCGGTTGTTTTCCGTTGTTTTGTTCGATTCGTTCTCTTTTGCCACCAGGGTTCTTAAGTTGAACTTTCTGGTTAGATCTTTTATTCGAGATTTACCTGTGCATTAGATGAGTACTTATTGTATGCTTGTTGTTTGTCTGCGATAGATCACCTGGAGTGCGCCGCTTGTTACTTCGAATCTCTAGGTTTCGCGGATCATCAGCAAGGCAAGTAACACTTGATCATACCTTTTCTACTATCCAGTTTTTATGCATTAGATCAATCCTCAAACATTGCATGATTAGGATCTAATTAAATTGTGTGATGGGAAGTAGATGAGGTAGTACCTATTACCTGTGTTACTTATGAAACCTTTGGGAGTTACTTCTGCGTTTGCTTATTATGCCATGCTATGCTAGTAGACGTGGATTGGGTAAGTGAATATCCATGACAGATGTGAGATTGTTAATTAATGGTTTATCTAAGGTGGCAACTTAAATACACATCTGGGTGGATTGAGGCACCTGGGGTATCCAGTGATTGCCTGTTTTTTTGAAAATCCCGGGGTTACCGTGTGATTTTCCTATGGACCGCCACCCAGGCTCAAAGGGATCATAAGATAATTCATGCTAGTAACTTCCGTGTGCAGCCACAAGCCATTATGGGCTCTGGCATAGTTGACTAAGTCGTGCGAACTCTTATAGTGGTGGACTAGCAGATGTAGGGGATGTAGGTGTACCGGTCTACCCGTCGTAAGGTGCCAGCACTTCTGAAAGACTATGTCTCGGTCATCCGTTTCTCAAACACCCTGTAGTGCGAGAAACCAAACGGAGGCGATCGAGTCTTGTGGGGAAAAGTGCGCAAACCTCTGCAAAGTGTACAAACTAATCATGATTAGCCGTGTCCCCGGTTATGGACAACTTGAGTATCTAGTACTTGAATATCACGTGAATCTCATCATGTTACTTTAATTAATATTGTTGGGTTTTAATGAGTATTTTTAATTGGGATTGAGAATGCTGTCAACCATTCTCAATGTTTAGCAACCACCATGATAGCTAAATTAAATTTATTCCTTTGCGGTAGGAAAAAATTGGCTTTATGCAAAAACTGTAACCATAGAGCTTTTACACCAGCCAAATTGCATGTAGTGTAGCCTATTCCACTGTTATTCTCTGTGTGTTACATTGCCAGCATATTCCATGTGCTGACCCATTTTCGGGCTGCAACGTTTCATGTTGCAGACTTTTCGGACAACGAGTAAGGTGCTTTAGGTCGTGGTTCTATACTCAGTGATGCCGTTGGAGTTGATGGACTCACTTATCTTCCAAGTCTTCCGTTGTTATCTTTATTAGATGGCCTTAAGCCATATTCATTGTAATAAGTCCTCTCTTGGACAACGATGTAATAAGTGTGTGATTGCTACTCTGTTATAAATCCTTCGAAGTACTGTGTGGTATCAGCATTACTGATCCAGGGATGACACCTGAGCACAGAGACTTGACCATCTGAGGTCGGGTCGCTACACAAATGAACATGATGCAATGGAATGGAATGATGTACTCGTTGAGAAGAACAATTTGACATATTACACGCACGAAACGGAGCTACGGATGCAGAGATACAACAGGTCAAACATGGCATGAAAATTACAAAACTCTGAGACTTAGTGAAAATGGGGGCAACCTCAGGATCTGGATCTGGGCGAGCTCACCGGAGTTTTGCCGGAGACGGGGCTGCGACGGCCGGGGATGAAGAGAGAGGCGCCGGGGGAGGCGGATCCGGCCGGTCCCGTCCCGGATCCGGCCGGGGACGACCGGAGGGAGGCGGCGCGGGGCGTAGGAAGCTGGGCGGCGCCGTGATGCGGCCAGAGGCGACCGGCCTCGGGCGCGGCAAGGGCGGACGGCGGCGGCCGGTGGCGAGGCGAGGGCCGAGGCCGCGGCGCACGGCGGTGAC